>NW_027205771.1:280000-452500 GCF_024711535.1 Dipodomys merriami
TCAATAATGTATAAAGCAAATTACTCACTATGAGAAAGTGAGATTTATACAAAGGATGAAAGTTTATTCAACACTGGAAAACCAATTAATGTAATCCATCAAATCAACAAGCTAAAGAAGAAAACCAAATGATCAAACCAAGAGATACAGAAAACCATCTGAGAAAATGAAAGTCATTCATTATTTTATCAAAACCTCTCACCAAACAAGGAATAGAAAGTAATTTGTTCAACATGATACGTTCTTCAAAAAAGCAAATAAACCTATATCTTAATATCATATGTAAGTGTGAAAAAACCCCTCAGTAGATGAATGGATCAAGAAAATGTGATATATATATATATATATATATATATATATATATATATATATATGGAATTCTATTCCTCCATCAGAAAGTATGACATCACCTCCATTTGTTAGGAAATGGAAAGACTTGGAAATATTATATTAAATGAAGTAAGCCAGACCCAAAGAAACATAGGTTCTATGGTTTCCCTTATCTGCAATAGCTAGTATATGTCTAGGACAAGCAGAAGAGGTGAAAAGCTATGTACATATGACCATATAAGATGATGTTAAGTGGAATGACTCCCAAGATAGGAACACAAGAGGTTTTATCTTTGTTGCTGTTCTTTTTATTGTACTTACAATGTACTATGTGATTTTTTTGTTTCTTTTGTATGTTCTTCCCCCATGGTACAACCCATGTTTTCACTGTATTTGATTCCAGTGCCCTGCATCTTGTATATACATTTTTCTAATTTGGGGGGGGGAGGGAAATAACAAAATGCTGAAATAAGGATACAGGATGACCCATTGTAACAATGAGATGTACAAGACAGTATATTGAGGAGTTGGGGAGGTAGGGAGGAAAGGGATGGTAGGGTAAAAATAAAGGAGGGTGTAACAATACTCAATAGGAAATGGACTCATTACCTTGCTCATATAACTGTAACCCCTCTGTACAATATCTTTACAATAAAAAATATATATTAAGAAAAAAAAGAACAGAGCAAGGATGTATCCCCTTAACATTTCCTTTCAACAAAATTAACTAGAAGAAGCCCTAGCAATGCATAAAAATCAGAAATAAAAGGTATGCAATTTGGAAAGAAAGGAAAATTGTCTTTGTGTGCAGATGGACTGTCTATGTGGAAAATCTGAAATAACCAAAAAAAGAAAAAAGACCTGCCACTAAAGCAATTATAGTAAGGCTACAAATATAAGATTAATATTAAGTTTCCTGGTAAAGAGTGAGGGAAATGTGAAATTGAAAGCACACTAACCATTACAATAGGTATATTTAGGTATAAATTAAGGTATGAATATTTAGGTATAAATTTAAAATATACAATATTTAGGTCTAGAGGTTTATCACAGTTCTCAGTAGCAGAGCAACTAACCAGCATGCATGAAACCCTCAGTTGATCTTCATCACTGCAGAACAAATATATAGAAGATCTATCTGAGGAAATCTATAATGAAGGAATTACAGAAAAACAAAATATATGAAGAGATATGTTAATGGTTATAAAGATTCAATATTACCAAGATTATCAGTTCTTCACAACTTGTTCATTAAATTCAAAACCACCTTGATCAGATTCTCAGCAAGACGGTGAGCCAAAAGACCCAAACCAGCAAACACAAATTTTGAAATGAAAAAAAGAAAGTTTCAGAACTAACAATAACCATGCACTGTGTCATACTTAAAATCCCAGCTACTTAGGAGCAGGAGACAGAAGGATCATGGGTCAAGGCCAGCATAGGTAAAACGTCAATGAAACTGTATCTCAAAGAACAGTCCAGGTACACCTGGTACAAACCTACAACCTCAGGTACACAGGAAGTAGAATTAGGAGGATCACTGACTGAGGAATATCTAGAGCAAAAAGGTCTAGGACATGGCTTAAGATAATAGAGAAGTCACCTAGCAAGTTTGAGAACCTGAGTTCAAAACCCCAGTACAGCCATAAATCAAACAAAAACAAATACAACCTGACTTGAAGAATTATTGTAAAAGTATATTATTAAGACAGTCTGGTACTGGTAAAAGAATAGACAAGCCAATAAACCAAAGGACAGAAACTCCATAAATGGACCTGACTCATACAAATATAACAAACTGATCTTTTACAAAGAAGTAAAGAAAATACAACAAACAAAGATACTCTCTTCAATAAATGTTTCTGGAAAATCTGTACACTCATACATAAACACAGACACAGACAAAGAAGCCTTCACAACTTTCACAAAAATTAGAATTAAATTAAATTAGAATATATCATACCTATTACTCAACACTATAAATCTAAAGGTGACACAAAAAAATGATCTTGAATGTGACAATGACTCCAGCAACACCAAAGACATGATACATAAAAATCATTAGAAACTTGATTTTCTAGACTTTTTTAAAATAAAAAGTTTCTGCTTTGCAATAGAACTGCTTTGTCAACAGAACAAGGTAGCAAGTCACAGACTAAAAGAAAATATAGTCAATGAAGAACCATCATCGAACATACAGAAGAACTCTTTAAGTTTAATAGTAACAAAGCTAACAATGTGAATAAAAATGGGAAAGTGGTCACCTTCCAAAGAAAAGTACACAGACGGCAAATAAACGCTGGAAAGATGTTCAACATCAGATTTTGTTAGGGGATTAAAACAATGAGATGCCATTACATACACATAAAATGACCAAAAAGTGGAGGGAGATATAGCAACAGGAAAACTCATTCACTACTGGTGAAAAAGCAAAATGGCACACAATTCTTGAAGATATCTGGATAGTTACATAAGTTAGCCTACTCTTACTATACAAAACTACCAATTCTACTAGTTGGAACTTATCCAAAGGAGCTAAAAACCTATGCCTACCCAAAAACCTGCACATAAATGTTTATAACATCTTTATCCATAATTGTTGTAACTTGGAAGCAAGGAAGAGTTCCAGTAGATGACTGGATAAGTAAGTGTGGTACGTCCAGAAAATGGAATATAATGCAGCACAAAAGAAAATGACCTGTCAAGCTATGAAAAAAAATGGAGGAACTTTAACTACATAGTATTTAGTGGAATGAGCCAACCTGTAAAAACTAAAATACTATATAATTCCAACTCTATGACATTCAGGAAAAGATAACACTATAAAAATAATAAAAAAAAATTAAAAGTTGCCAGAAGGGAGAGGGATAACTATGAGGCCAATGAAGCTATTCTGTATGAGATCACAGTGGTAAATGCAAGTCATTGTACAATGTCTAAAATCTATAACATATGCAACAACAGAGTGAACTCAAGATAAACTAACTTTGCTTGATAATTACATGGCTTAGCTATTTAATTATAATAAATTATAATTCAATCAGTTATAATAGATGTACCCAGATAAACATGCATATCTACTTAAATATTTATTTTCATTGATTTAAAAATCTTTTAAGACTACCTCACTTACTATCTTGAGACCAATAATACATAGCCACAAAGTATGTAAAATCACTATCTCCTATGATGTTGAATAGCACAAGAAACCTTTGCTTGTACAAATTAGTTTTAAAAATAGGGGGAAAAAACTTCAAGGCACCAAACACTATTCCAGGCTCAGTGAATAAACAAAAGTAGCAGCTTTCATGAGGAAAATATATAATAAACACATTCAGATGTGAATTACTGTGGAGAAAATAAAGCAGGGTAATGCAACATGCTCAAGAATTAGCATGAGGAGCTGGGCACCAGTGGCTCATGCCTGTAATCCTAGCTACTCAGGAGGCTGAGATCTGAGGATTGCTGTTCAAAGCCAGTCTGGGCAGGAAAGTCTGTGAGACTCTTATCTCCAATTAACCACTCAGAAAACCAGAAATAGCACTGTGGCTCAAGTAGACGCTCACCTTGAGCTGAAGAGCTGAGGGACAGCACCCAAGCCCAGAGTTCAAGCCCCACGACCGACAAAAAAAAAAAAAAAATTAGCATGGGTACTTGGAAATCTGGTACTACATTGTCTAGATCATTCACAAGTGATATCACAAGTGAGATCTGAATGAAGACAAGCCAGCAATGCCAAGATCTCAGGTGAGAATGTTCAAGACAGTAAACAGTAAAGGCCACAGTCCTGAAGTGGGAATAAGTTTGTTGTTCTTGGGAAGAAAAAAAGCCAGGTGACTACAGGCCAAGGAGGAAGCATTGCGAGGGGGGCAAGGGGGAAGCAGCATGAGCGTAAGACAGATTCTGCAGATTCTGAGGGCCTCTGCTAGTCATGGATTTGTAGTTTTACTCTAGGTACTGGGAAGATCATGGTGAATTTTAAATAGGAAAATGTAACCTAACTTTGAACAGACCACTCTGGCAGCTTTATAGGAGAGATGATATGGTTTGGATACAGTTTGAGTGTCCCCCAAGGTTTCATGTGTTGAAATTTAATCCCCATTGTAAAGTAGTAAGAGGGTTCGAACTTAATCCCATCTGGGCAGTTAGAAGAGGGCCTTGGGGAAGTACTTAGAATTAGATAAGGTCATTAGGATGAAGCACCATGACCAAGTCCCCGTGGCTTTATAAGAAAAGAGACCTCCCCAACACACACACACACACACACACACACACACACACACACACACACACACACACACACACACACACAAACACAAGTAAACCTTTGACCTGGCACCTCCAGAACTAACAAGTAGAAACAAACCTCTTTGCTTTACAAAGTTATTCTGCCTTAGCTATTTCATCATAGCAACAAAAAGCTGACTAATACAAGAGCACCATGACCAAGTCCCCGTGGCTTTATAAGAAAAGAGACCTCCCCAACACACACACACACACACACACACACACACGCGCACACACACACACACACACACACACACACACACACACACACACACACACACACAGAGTAAACCTTTGACCTGGCACCTCCAGAACTAACAAATAGAAACAAACCTCTTTGCTTTACAAAGTTATTCTGCCTTAGCTATTTCATCATAGCAACAAAAAGCTGACTAATACAAGAGCAGACTAAAGACAAACAAGACTAGTCAGGAAGCTGTTGCTGTAGGTGATGATAATGATGATAGTGGCCACTGGAGTGACAAGGGGAAATGATGAGCGGTAGTCAGACTCAGGGAAATACAATGGGCCATTAATGGACTGAATACATGAAAAAGGAGAAAGAACAGAATCAAGAGTAATTGGCTGAGAACAAGCAAATCCAACTAAAGATGAGAAAGTGACAAACTGTATAAACAAAAGTACAAAATGTAATATGAGGTAAGGTTGAAACAGCAGTGATACATTTAGAGATTCAAATGCAAATGTAAATATGACCGTAGACATCAAAGTAGACCTAACCTCAAAGCTGGCTTAAAGACCTGATAGAGAAGCTCAAAGACCATTCCTTCTTCAGTTTGCCCTCTCTGAGGACTCTGGGCAAAGGCACCCCTACATGTTTCTGTTGACCGTGACTATTTGCCTAAGGGGGTTTCAGAATCAAGCAAAAATAAAAACTTAAAAATAACAAGAAGGAATTAGAGTGAGTTCCCCAGGCTAGATTCACAGAAAGAGTTGGAACTATTTATAGGAAATACACAGATCTGGTCTCATCAACCCAAATAAAAGCCTTATTATTTATTTCTATGTATGAATGTGTCACAGACATCATTAAGAGAAAATCATCTAAATAAATATATTCAATGAATGCTTTTGTCCCACTGAGTAGCAATTAACATGACAGGGGCCACCTAGCAAACATAACAGCAGAAGGAATATTTGGCACTTGCACCTTTATTTTTTATTATTTTATTTTATTTATTTTTTGTCAATCATAGGGCCTGAACCTGGGCACTGTCCCTCAGCTCTTCAGCTCAAGGCTAGTGCTCTACTACTTGAGCTACAGCACCACTTCTGGCTTTTTCTGCTTATGTGGTGCTGAGGAATCGAACCCAGAAATCTACCACTGAGCTACCTTCCCAGCCCTGAATTGCACCTTTATTAAAATCTTTGGCAACTCTGATCAAACAGCTCTTCTGAAATTATTTCCAACTGTCTAATACTTCATGACTTCAAAAACGCCTAGAAATTTTCATTGAAGACCTTCTAATTTATAAAAACAAACAAACAAACAACTGTTTGTAAAACTGACTCAGGTTTCAAGGACTACACATCTCAAAGGATATAATTTCAAAGACTATTGCTACTGATTTTTAGAAAGAAAGCCTTCAAGAATGTGTATCTGCTGTCTCAGAATATTGTTAAAAATGAACTGTTTACAATTGAGACCAGTCTTTGCAGATTATTCAACAAAACATCAATAAAAAAGAAGCTCTCATTCTCTCCTGCCTGCCCTGGCCATGGGTAAAGAGAGTTCTGGACATTCATTGTAGCATGAAATCTCATCTCATAGAGTAAAGACCATAGATGCAGAAGCATAATTTACACTAGGCTAACCAATTTATGCCTGAAATTTTCTGGATTTAACACTAGAAGTCCCGTGCCCTGAGTTCCCCTTCCCCACAGAGAAACAGGACAAGTGGCTGCCCTAAATTTGCCTCCCACCCCAACTTCCTTGGTTCTGTCACTGACATGATTTCACCCAAATTTCTTAACATCACCATCAGCAGCTTTGCTGAAGGCAGTCTTGAAGTAAATAAGTCCAATAGTGAAATCCAATCTTCCCCGCTTCACGCAATCACTGAAGCTTTTCATTCCTCCTCACCTGTCCATTCTCATCTCTCAATCTTAATATTTATGACCTTATTTTTCCTAGGCATGGGGACATCCATGAGTGAGAACATTTTCAGAATTTAACAGCCAGTGAAAGGGGGAGGGGAATCTTCTGACAGGACATTACAGTCTAGACACAGGCCACCACCTGCTCCATTCCTGGATTCCCAGGGACATTCAGTGGGAATATAGAAACACATAATCAATACCAGCACTAATCATAAGGGAAAGGAGCTCAGTATTCCAGAAGGGCAAGGAATTTGCCTTATGCAGTATAGGTGGAATTAAGGAAGGGCAAAGAAGTCTGTCACGTGGCTGTCTCTGAAAAAGCAGGCTACCTAGACCTGAGAAAAGTGTTCATTGTCTAACTCAGAATAGAGAGTTAGCAAGGCAAGCTCCACAGTGTGCTGCTGTTCCAAGCTGCCACCCTGAGAAAGGACTGGAGGGAGCAGCTGTGTAGAATGAGCAAGACCTGTCATAGGTTGCTCACACTGAAAGAGTCCTTACCACAGAAACACATGGATATGTCACAAAGTTACCTCAGTTCAGTCAATCTCTCACCTGATTGTATAAGAGCACATTCTCTTCTTTCCTCCTTCAAGAGAAAGATTTGGCCATGAATCTGTTTTAGTCTCTCACAGTACCAATCTCAACTATCTGCCCATAAGCCAGCAATAGTCCTCTTTGTACATGTATGGACAGAGATCACACACACAGGCAAAAAAAACTACAGGTCGGAGGACTGACAGCAATTGTCCTTTCAGAAACAGGCTCACTCAAAGTGACAGTAAAAAAACTTCAGAAAACCCTCAGTTTCCACAAAGACACTTCACAAAGACAAGAAAACATGATACCAACAGACAAAATCATGGAGCAGTGTGTGATCAGGAAACACCTCCTGAAGTTGGTTCTTTACACTAAATTGCTCCATTAAAAACAATGACAAAGATGTAAGGCCATTTTTTTTCTGTCCTTTTTTGCTTCATTATGAGAGTAATGATAACCTCGTAACATAGTCTGGAAGTATTGTTTCCTTTCCAGATTCTTGAAAGAGTCCAAAAAGGATTAGTGTAAATTCTTCATTAAATGTTGGGTAGTAAAGCCAGAAATAACTTAACAATATAGGTTTATCTTTGTTGGAAACCTTTTCATTATGGATTCAATATCATTACTCCACAGCTGGAAGTGGAACTCAAATAAGACAACATCTGCCTACCAAGAGCGAAGTCGTAAGTTCAAACCTAGTACTGCTGAAATAAAAAGCTATTTTTGTTTTCTGTTTCATCATCCATCAGTCCTAATAGATTATATATGTCTAGGAACTTATTCATTTGTTCTACATTATTAAGTTGTTGGCAAAAAGCTGTACATATAAAGATTCTTTATATCCCTATGATGTGTGCTGTGAAGCTTTGGCTTTCATTCACCATTTTCTCTCCTCTATTATTCTTACTCTAGCTAAAATTTGTTATTTTCAACTTAAAAAATCAAAACTTAATGTTATTTGCATTTCCAACTGTTTATCTAGTCTCAGTTTTATTGGTTTCTGATCTGTTATATCTTTCCTTCTTCTACCTCTGTACCTAGTTTGTTCTACTTTTCTAGTTTCCTTAGGTATAAACTTAGGTTATTTTTCTGAGGCATTTTCTTAGTCTTCAAATAAGCTTTATTACTATAAACCTCAATCTGAGAAATACTTCTGTTGTATACTGGTAGTTTTTACATGTTGAATTCCATTTTTATTTCTCCCAAAATATTTTAATTTCCCTTATAATTTCTTCTCTAGCAAACTGCTCATGATCTCCTACTGCCAAATTAAATTTTATCAGAAGTATACAGGAAAAAGCAGTTTATATTGGCTTCAATACAATCTGTGTTATAGCCACTCACTGAGCATCTTGGAACATCTGATTAAGGAAGAGATAATGTAGTTAGATTTAATTCATTTCCTACTCTATGACTTTTAATTAGAGTTTATTCTATTTACATTTAAAGCATATTAATAAGGATTTATTGTTCCCATTTTGTCCACTGTTTTCTCTTCAAGTGATGTTTCCTTGAGTAGTTCAGGTTCTAAAAGCCCCTACTCTGCTATCCTGAAAGTAGGGGATTGATTTTTAAACTAGCTTTTAAAGATTTTATTTTCACCCCTCTGTAAAGTATTTTTACAATAAAAAACATTTTAAAATCTTAATTTTCAAAAAATAATGACAAAGAAATGTTCAGCAGATGAAGACATGGGGAAATAAATTTAAAATAAATAAATAATATATATAGAAATAAATGTTACCAAATATAGAAAGAAACACTAGATGAAATTAGAAAAGTTACGGGCTGGTAAGGTGGCTCAGTGGTAGAGCGCTTGCCTTGCATGCATGAGGCCCTGGGCTCGATTTCTCAGCACCACATAAGCAAAAAAAGCCGGAAGTGGCGCTGGGGCTCAAGTGGTAGAGTGCTAGCCTTGAGCTGAAGAGCTGAGGGACAGTGCCCAGGCCCAGAGTTCAGGCCCCACGACCAGACCCAAAAAAATAAAAATTAAAAAAAAGAAATTCGACAAGTTACAAATACTATTACTGCTTCTTTATAATTGGTTATAATGTATAAATTCTCTATAATGACCAATTCCATAATATACATTTTCTTCATATTAACACCTCTGAAAATCGACTACTATATTATTTTGTACCCTTAGCAACAGAAAAATAAAATACAATAATTTGTGGGTGTGTGGGTGTGGGTGTGTAGGTGTGGGTGTGGATGTGGGTGTGTACATGCGTGTGTGCACGCACTGGTCCTGAAGCTTGAACTCAGGGACTGGACATTGTCCCTGAGGTTTTTTGCTCAAGGCTAGAGTTCTACCACTTGGACCTCAGCACTGCTTTTTTATATATTTAATTAAAAATAATAATCTCACAGACTTTCCTACCCAGACTTGCTTCATACCATCCTCAGATCTCAGCCTCTTGAGTGGCCAGGATTACAGAAGTAAGTCACCAGTGCTCACAAAAGGATATTTTTTAAAATTTTTTGTAGGATAATTTTCTTAAAGAAACAAATGGAAATGTTCAATAAAGTGATTCTTGGAAAAGGGGGTACTCACTTACCAAATAAATAGGACAGTACATAGCCATCAGTGAAGGCACTACTAACTTTGGTTAGTTTTGTTAATCTTGCCCAAAATGTCATTTTCAAGGAAAGCAAATCTCATTTATAAAAACAAGTATGCCTACAAAAATTAAGGGTAGGGATAGGAGGAGGAAATGGAGGAGAATGATAGAAGGGATGACACTATTCTAGAAGCATTATGCTCATAACTTGACTCAAGGAACTGTCACCTCTTTGTACAACTTAATAATAATAATAACAGGTATAGGACTAACGGTATAGCTGAATGGCAAATGCTTGCCTACCATGTGCAAACCTGGTTTCAATCTCCCAGCAAAGCAAAACAAAACATAAAGCAAGATGAAAGAGAAGATGATGTCAAGGTACACATCCTCCCCTCTTCCTCTTCAGCTTCTTTTAAAATTAACTTGTGGAATGTTTACTTTGGTGTTGTATGTAAAAGAGAATAGATTCTTGAGGTTAATAATTCATTTTGCTTTCTAAATATAAAAAACAATCTCTAATCACACTTTGGCAATGACTATGTCCCCTTTTACCCTTCTCTCATGGAACTCTTCTCAAAACCTGGGAGGGCAGAGGGAGTTAGGAAAATAGAAAGATAAGATGAGAGAAATTGAGCTGATTAGTTGTCATTTTCTTCTTTTCCTCTTAGTACAGATGACGCCATCACTTCTGTCTACCAGTCCAGTGAAATGTGGAGGAGACCAGAACTTCCCAAATAATAGTAAGGAATGAAAAGCTGCAGCCATTCCCACTTGCAATATCTGCCCCTTCATCTATCTCTGAGCTTTCTCTTCGCTTACTCTCACTTCACACCAATTTTATTTGGCAGCTTACGAAGGTGGCTACAACTTCTGGCTAAGGAGGAAAAAAAAAAGAATGTTCTTTCTAAATATGTGATACGTTCCTATTTTGTATGAGGTCCTAAGGGCTGTGTAGTATAAAAATATGTAAAATATTACAAGTTCTCAAAGACCTTAGCTACATTATGCGAACTAAGACTTGTATATCAACAGCTGTAGGCCAGAAAGGAAAGAGCACGACTGATTGGTTGCTACTCCTCCCTTGCAGGAGGGTTTTTTGTTTGTTAGTTTCTTTTTAATACCTCTTTTCCCTGAATTAAGTGAGTTACACATATACCTATTATGAACAGTGTGACCCAAGAAAAGGGAAGAGGTTTATGCCCCTATCAAGTTTAGGATAAAATATAAAACCATGACTTTGAGCTTAATGAAGGACTATGATATTTCTCTCAGAGAAAAAAGAGATTTCTAGTGGTCCAGAAAGACAAATCTGATCTAAAAGTCTAATGAATCATCCAATATTGGGTATGCAGTCTAGCCTCACAACCTACAGGGACTGACTGAATCCAGAAAGTAGAAGTTGAGTCTTAACCATGTCTTGGATTAAAATCTTTAATCAGGATCAACAACAACATCAAAAGGCTTGTTAATGGTCATTTTATCACTGTCTTTAAAATGTGACAGATAATACACATAAGATATACCATCTAATGCTTGGACAATTTTTCAAATAGCTCATACTTGTAAGAATGTTACAGTGACAGAGAACCAAATATAGTACATTAAGACTGCACACCAATATAGCTAGGCATGGTGATGCACACTTGTAATCCCAACACTCAGGAGGCTAAGGTTGAAGGATCATAAGCTGGAAGCAAGCCTGGAGCAAGACACTATGATCTTGTCTCCTAAACAACAACTAGCATAAGAAAAACTGCTAATCACTGGGAGAATTTCCACCCACACAACCCAGATGCAGAATTATCCAGCCACAGGATGCCTATGATTCCATGATAGATAAATATGAGAGAACAAAAAAAATCTCATAAACCATAATAATATATCTGTCCTCAGTTTAAACTAACACATTATTTTTACCTTTGGGGTTTTTGTTTAAGAGAGAGTGTATGGACCTGGGTACTATGTTGGAAAACATTATGTCACATGACCATTCCGACTACATCTAAGGAAATACAGTATAAGCCTCAGAAGATCTCCAAGTATCAGATGAAGAGGCATCTGTTGGGGGAGAAACTTCAAAATGTTTCCAGTCAGGAGTTTTCAAAGGACAGAATAAATATTCTTTTTTGCCAGTATGACCAATATACACTGCTATGAAATGACAACAAGGACAATCTCTATTTCATCCATTACCTCAATAATTAACTTATTCAGCTCCTACACTATTTGAAGCACTTGCATTGGGTACTAGAAATGATACAAAGCTTCTTTTTTTTTTTAAGCCCTTTAGAAAGTCCCAAGGAAGAATGATAGAGGGAGTAACTCTGATCAAGATGCATTGTACACATAACTGGACACATTAAACTGAAACCCTCTGGTATATCTGAAATTTGAAGGTAATAAAAAAAATTAAAAATGAATTTTAACCTCAACAAAAACTCAAGAGATTCTAATAAAGATGAAATCACATTCAATGAGAAGAAATCTCAATATGTAATTGATACATGGGTTTGAAAAAGTCAGTATTCATGAAAACATTAAACAAGTCATATAAAAAAATATCTAGTGACATAAGATTACACTATAGCATGCTACTTCCATCAATAGGAATATGGGCAATTCCAAATTGCAGGGAGAGAGGAAAAGCTATACAAGAAAGCATGGTTCAAACACAAAGCAAATTAAAATTTGGCATTATTTTGGGTCTTCAATGATGTATAAAATCTTGAATTGATATTTGAATATTTTTCACTCAGCTAACACAGGTTTGGTGATTTCAGTGGACACACATTGCATTTGTGGGTCCAGTCACCCTATCTGGTCTACAACAAATAGCACATGGATTAGCATCACTATGTCAGGCTTACAAATTTCACACTCAACTGCAGAGAAAGTGTAATAGTCTGCCAGTGCAACCATCAACAACATCATAGTATATGTGTGGCTGAAAGAGAATGTCAGTTCCGATGAGAAAATATCTATAAATTAATTTTAAAGGTAAGTTTAAGAGAATAAAACTAAAAGTAAATGCTAACTACCTAAAACTAACAGGCAGTTTGAGAGGGCTAATTCCATTTTTCCTTGTTAGGTGAAAAAATAAAAAATCAACACAGGCTTAAGAGAGATAATTAATCAAAGAACAAAATGCAAATAGAGAGAAAAGTGGTTATCTCTAAGAAAAAGAATACAGAGATGGGTATCAAAGAGTTGTTCATTTTGCATTGTAGATCTCTCTCAACTCTTCAAATTTCTGTCTCTTTATATATGTATGTATATATATATATATATATATATGTATATATATATATATAATTTGTAAGGTAATAAAACCATAAAAAGGACATTACATGAAAAAATACTGGACATACTAAGTTTAAGAAAAAAAGTATAGCCGGGCACTGGTGGCTCATGCCTGTAATCCTAGCTACCCAGGAGGCTGAGATCTGAGGATCGCGATTCAAAGCCAGCCCAGGCAGGAGAGACCGTGAGACTCCTATCTCCAATAAACCACCAGAAAACCGGAAGTGGCGCTGTAGCTCAAGTGGTAGAGCGCTTGCCTTGAGCTGAAGAGCTGAGGGACAGCGCCCAGGCCCAGAGTTCAAGCCCCAAAACCGACCAAAAAAAAAAAAAAGATAAAAAGAAAAAAAGTATAAAACAATGAACAGGACATTCCATGAAAAATACATGACATATTTTGTTTTAAAAGTACTATGGTAATATGTGTAATAAAGTACTGTTGACATTCTGTTTTAAAGAATGCCAGTAACATATATGTACATATATTAAGAGAACAGCTAGAACATCCATAGTCCAAAAATCCAAACACTAAAAAGCTCTCTAAGCTGTATTTTCTATTTTCAAAAGAGTTTTATTGAGAACTAGTTCACATACTATACAATTAACTCACTTAAAAACATACAATTCAGTTGAGTGGTGACTGAACCTGTAATCCTGGCCACCTGGGAAGTAGGAGGATAATGTTTTAAGGCCAGCCCAGGGGAAAAAAAGCTAGTGAGACCTGTGCATCCCCTTCCTGACCCCCTCCCCCAATTTCAGCAAATAATCTGGGTGTGGTGATTCATGCTGGTCATCCCAGTTATAAAGTTATAAGGGAAGCATAAAGTAGGAGGATCACAGTCTAGGCCAACACAGGCTAAAAGCAAGACCCTGCCTGAAAAATAGCTAAAGCAAAAGGGCTGGAAGTGTGACTCAAGTGGAAGAGCACCTATCTGTCAAACATGAAACCCCAGTTCTGCGGGGGAAAAGCATATGTATGTATGTGTGTGAGTATAATTCAATATATTTTAGTATGTCCACAACATAATATTATGTAACCATTTACCATAACAAACTTTAAAAGATGTTCATATACTTAAAAGGATCCCTGTATTCAACAGCAGTCAATATTCTTTGTTGTTGTTGTTGTTTGGAAACAGGATATACTAGACCCAAACTCCTGATCCTCCTGCTTCATTCAGCCTCATGAGTGTTGGACTTACAGGTGTACATGATTATACCCAGCATCCCCATCAATATTTTTTTTCTAGAAAAAAAATACAAGTGTTAGAATGAGAGGACTATTTCCTGACAGTCTTGTAATGGGGAGTAAAGAAAATACATCAAATTTTCTAGCACAGTACCTGGCCCTCAGCAGACACTCATCACATGCATGTCAGATAAGCTCAAGACATAAATGACATACAAATGAGCAAAAAAGAGCCAAACGCCCGGATATGATCAGAAAGTGTAAGAGAGAAGTAAATCCTCTCAAGTACTCAGGAACTCCAGTCCACACAGCACATTCCACAAGTCATGCTTCTCCCCCACCCCCCACCATGAGCTCTTTTAAATAGAAAAGAAAAGAAAGGGAAACAAAGGTAATAAGCCTATTTGAGCACATATTTTAGAAAGTTCCAGAAGGGGAGATATATCCTCACCCCTGCAAAAATCCAAGCAGCAAGAAGCACATTTTGCAGTTTCTGAGGAGTCTTAAGAACACCACAAGTTCATATCGGACAAGCAGTTGAAACTCTCCTGTCATGTTTCCACTTTTCAAAGTGAAAATAAACATGACAGGTGCTCATTTGGCTGTTCAAGCACTTTCCACTTAAATGGCAATTCCTCAAGCTTACAGGCTGCAGCCTGAAGTCATAATTTATTACTGCTTCTCTTATTCCCTTGCCTCGGCAGAAAGCAGAATGTAGCACCTACGTCTCAAGACCCCATGAGAGGTAATAAAGTATAATTATTTTGAATTTATGATTAAGCCATAAATTACATGTACTTTTTACTTCTGGTCATTCAGCGGTTGGGGGAGGAAAGGAATGGGGTCAGAGGAAAGCATAACAAAAGCCTTTTACTTTGAATAAAATGTCTAAATCAAATCAGGGCAGGGCTGAGGGACACCTGGAGGATTTACAAAGATACCACAGTCTCCAGTTTAAGTCCCAAGGGAGAATCCTGTCAGGAGACTTGAAACTCCAAACAGGCCTCAGTTCTTTCTGCCCACAGGGCTACAGCCTCTGACCAGAGTGTCCATCTTGACTTGAAAAGTAGAAGCATAGTTTCAGGTTAGACCACATCAAATGTTCCGAGTGCACTGTTCTTGCTGCCTCTAAGCCATAGGTATTTAATAGAGGGTGAAAAATAATCTATGAAAACAAGTGACCAGGCTGTCTAGGTTGTCAGTCTCCAACAAAGTAAGAATGGTTACCACAGAGTCTGATCCCACCTGAGACAGCCGTTAACTCTTTTCACCCTCAAGAACCAACTGATGAGATTTCCCCTTCTTGTAGTTTCTTTATGTGGCTATGACAATATACCTACAGTGCCATGAGGTGCAAAGCTGCCAGCACTCAGGACAAGAAGCAGGATAAGAGGATGACACTTAGCACTCGCCTACCACCTCCATGCCTCAGAGCTTCTCCATGATGCCAGGGCCCAGGGCCCAATCTTTGTACTAAGTTTGACTTACAAATGCAGCTTACCAGGCACAGCACAACCATCTTCTTATTTTGACTCCCAGTATCAGAAGCATCCTAAAGCACTCATTTTTACAAAGGAGGCAAAAACTGCAGGAGTTATTAATGATCTCAGAATTTCTGTCTACACATTATGTGTACACAATCTGTCTACAATGCACAAAATACAAAACCTATTGTTCATGGATGACACAGAAATCATCCATATATAATGCAGAGAGGCTGGTCCTGGTCACCTGACAGAAAACCCTACCACCTTTTTAATACTCTGGGAGGTAGCAAAACAAACCAGAAATGCTATGCATTTCCATTTCTATTGTTTTGTCTTGTTATGTGTTTCTGTGTTGACAGTGTAATTTTTACTTGGCAACTGAAGCTTTCAACTGATTGTTATACAAACAACAGATATTTGAAAGTGAGATTTCGTTTGGCTTAAAGAAGTAAAAGCAAAGATACCAGAGACAATAGCTATAAATAATGACATGTTCAAAATAATAATAATAATAAATTAGGAGGGACTAGTGGGGTTTGCCCCAAATGTTTACCTACCACTCACCTTTGTCCTGAAACACCCACCTCCACACCCAGCTCCTAGTTAATGAACATAAAGTGGTTGATGTCCCTTGAACTGTATAATCTGTTCCACAAAAAGCAAACCAGTTTGGCTCCAAGCTACTCTTAAGTCTCTTAACTCCCTGGCTACATGCAGTCTATAGAAACCATCTGTGGTGAAGTAAATCATCTAACCCTGAGAAAGACCAGAGTGGGTTTTGTTTCTTTAAGTGTGTTTTGAAGTCCTAGTTGGAAAATTAGTGAAAATTGTAAATCTGTTTGCAAATCTGGTCATGTCTAACTCTGAGATTAGGGCAAAGATTCCAATTTAAAAGTAAAACCGTGACAACCCCAGCTAAGCGTGTCCTCGGGCACTGCCAGCAGGGCCTTCACTTACTTCCACGGGCAGTGGATTTATTACAGGCACCCGACACGTTCCCCATCACACACCCCTGGAGAATTTACTTGAGACAGCGGGGTTCAGTCTGCACTTCCTCTGCAGACCAATATATTATTATAAATTGAGCTAAACTGTTTCCTTTTCATAAGTGCTATGAAGTTCAGATTTCAGATAGCAGTACAAGCTCAGGTCCCTCTACAGGTTCTTTGCTATTTGTGTTTTAAAAAGGAAACAGAAAAGTTGGCATTAAATAATGGTTGCTTTATTTTTGTTTGTTTATTTTTATTTCCAATAGGAGTTGCAAGAAGATTTATCTCAGAAATCAAATATGACATCTTCATAAGAAAATGTATTCTAAAAATAGACTTTGGGTATGGATTATGCTATTCCTGACACAGTTCAGCTGGAAACCATGGAAAGCGGGAGTGGATTTTATATCTGCACAACAACATCTAAAAAATAACAACACTAATTTCTGCTTCTAGCCTATCATGCATAAAAAATGCTGTGTACTCTTAAAAATGTATATTCCTTGTAACAGATAAATCAAAAGGATAATGTAATTATGTAAATTTTCATAGCTAATCTGGATCTTAAATTGTGAAAAAAAAATTTTAAATGGAGAAAATAAGCAAACAAAACACTGTCATATTTCATCCCTTCATGAAAAACCATTAGGTGAGGCAGGAGCATCCTGCGAAGAGGGAGAGGGCAGGCACAAAAACCCCAGAGCAGGGGTCAGTAGGTAGGCCACCACATGGGGGAGGGTGGCTGATGTGGGGTGTCATGGAAGAAAATGACAAGTCCTGATATGTGCTTCATACTAGTTGTAAAACCATGGGTAGGTACACCAGCTGAACCTCCTTCTCTCCTTTTCAAGACTAATTGCTTGTTTCTCAGGGTTACTGAGCAGAGCAATACACTCCTTGACTGGTTGTTAGTCCCCAATAAATATGGTTGATACTCATATTGCTACTACACTTTTCGATATATACATGCCTGAAAACAGACTCAAAGAGTATTTTATATTTTTTCATTTTATATTCTGCAGTTCCTTTTCTCTATAATGAATATATACTACTTTTTAATCCAAAGAAAACACATGTTAGTAAATATACCCACTATAAACTTGGGCTTTTATAATGCATATCTATCCGTTTCATATACAGGGAAAACAAAAAAGGTATTTTAAAAGGCATCATTCTGCCTTTCATTTGTTAAAGATGAAAATTACCAATAAAAATTCCTAAGCAAAGTATCCAAAAGAAAGCAATTCATTGGCTGAAGTTGACTACCATTTAGACTAAAGACAAATATCCAAATTTGTGTGGAGCATTTAAAAATAAGATAACAATTTAATTACTTGAAAAGGGCACTCATTTCAGAAGAGCAACAGAAACTTAGTTCCTGAGGTCAAGCAGGAGAGATGGAGATTAGAGATGACCTTAACACTAAAAGCATTTGGACAGAGGTTTCAGTGTGTTGGAACCTAGTTGAAATGGTCCCATTCATAGTAGACAAAGCACAGCACATGGAACCTTGCAACTCATTCTGGACCCTGTTCTACCTCATACTGATGGAGTGATCTTGGGTAAACAAACTAGTTAAGAAATGAACAATCTGTTCTTTTGAAGGGTGTTTGAAGATAAGCTTGCTTAAAAGAAACTTGTTTGTAAACTGTAAAGTAACACCCAAACGGGAAATAAGAGAGTATGACTAGGTTTCAACCAATGCAGGAATCCTGACCATGTGAGAAGAATGTGCTGGTAAAGTTATACAGTACTAAGTACCATTAGATCACACTGGATCAAACTCTCTGTATCCTGACCTTCCAGTTAAAGAGAAAGTTGCAGATTGGTCCCAATACACATGTAAAACTTCTCTGCATGTTTCGTATCTCTCTTTTTAACAAACAATAGAACTCAGAATAAAAATTACTATTCCAGCAAAGAAATAAGCACACACATAATTTTTAGTTTCTCTATATTCATATTTACATTATACTTCCAGCTGTGCCAAGTGATAATGTTTTTCTACTTAAAATTTTCTACTTAAAATTATACAAAATCTCCTTTAAAATAATTTTTTTCAACAAGTATACAGGTTGACCCATTGTGACAGTGAGATGTACAAGACACTATTTTGAAAACAAACTTTACAACTTGGGGGGGGGAGAAGAATTGAAGAAGTGGGGAAGAAGGGGTAGTAGTAGAAAAACAAAGGAGGGGGTAACAATGCTCAATAGGAAATGTACTTGTTACCTAATTCATGTAACAGTAACCCCTCTGTACAGTATCTTTACAATAAAATATATATATTAAATAAAAAATAATATTTTTTTCAGTCAAAAAGAGTAAGTTTATTTCAAGACAAATAGTAAGTAATAGAGTTAGGAGGCATAAGCTACTTCCACTATAGGTAGTATGGTAAAAGCTTAGAAACTGATGTGTATGGAACTGAAATTTGGAAAATACTGAAGAGATATTCCATACTCTGAGTTTTTAGAAACCAAGGAGCAAGATTTACACACTTCTAATAAATCCCTTAAAACCTTACATAGTACCTGGAGTATAGTGAACTGGGCAAATACCAAATTAAGTGGAATTAATTCTTACCATAAACACTGGGCTTGAGCCCTGGTTCTTCTTGGCTCTAAAACCAACATACCAATATATTTCCCTAGGCAGATAGGAGATAAATCTTGAATAGTCAGAAGCCAGGGCCAAGGAGAAAATAAGCCTGAGCAGCTTTGTAATTAAAAGACAGATAAGTGTTCACATAGTGTGCACTACAAAATAAGTACAGCTCCTAAACACACACACACACACACACACACACACACACACACACACACACACACACACACACATTTAGAACAAAGAAGCAAGAAAAAAAAATTCAAGTGGCTAGGTTTAACCACAGCTGAAATATCACTTCCTAAAGAACTAAATGAAGTAGAGAGAAAGTCCCTGTGGTAAGGCCAACAGTTTCTGAGTAGAAAGTCACTTCAAAACTAGAAGACAAGGCTGGGAATGTGGCTTAGTTGTAGAGTGTTTAGCATGCATGAAACCCTGAGTTCAATTCCTCAGTACCACATGAACAGAAAAGACTGGAAGTGGCACTATGTCTCAAATGGTAGAATGCTAGCCTTGAGCAAAAGCTCAGGGACAGTGCCTGGGTCCTGAATTCAAGCCCCAGCACTGGGAAAAACTGAAAAAATAAAATAAATAAAACTAGAAGACAACTTTCTCACTACCAAAACCATGAACAAAAGTGTTTTTAAATTGCTTTGGATAATTTAATAGCTCTAGTGAAGAACCCTGAACATAGTCTGTTAGCACATCAGAGCTTCTGTGCTCTCAGTTTTTTGTTTTCTTTAGAGACCCTACTTGCTTAGAATTTGTACAGTTTGGGTTTGTTTCTCAGTACTATATGAATACAAAAATAAAAATTCAGCAATATCTTTCTGGGTGCCAACAACTCACACCTTATAATCCTGGGGGTGGGGAGGAGGGCAAAACCTGAGGGGGCAAACCCTGAATTCAGGACCCAGGACCAACAGACGTAAAAAATAAGAATAAAAATTCAGCAGTATCTTATAAAACAAAAACAAAAATTAACATCTACCTATGTGTTCTCACAAAAAAGTTTCACTATTCAAAAGTTTATTTCAAAAGACATATTCAAAATATGTGACAGTAATCTTAAACTCAAACATAGAGAACACAAGAACAATAATATAATTCTGATTCTCAACATTACCAAGCATAAAATAGCAGTCTCCTTGGTGAAGGGGTATTGCCAAACCAGGTGTCTCTATGTCCCATGAAATCTTAAAACCAACGTGCCAAGTATCAGGATCTCTGCCTTCAAGATTAGACTCATCCTCACTTTCTTCTTCAGAATCTGTAGAGAATAAAATAATCAGAAAAGAAATGTTAAATCTGAACTTCTGGGTCTTACAATTGTTATCTTAATTGTTTAACATATGTTAAGTGAAGAATTTCCTTTTAATGACATCTTTATGTCATACTAGAATATGTTTAAGATGATATTTTGTCAAAGAACTTTAAACAAATAATGAGCAACTGAACATGGATACTAAGGAAGATAAAAGTTTATTTTGGCTGGGATAATAGTGGCACACCTATAATCATAGCTGTCAGGAGGCAGGAGGAGCTAGAATTCAAGGCCAGATTGAGCTACATAGCCTGGATCAAAACCCTGTATCAAAAAACAAAAATGTTTAAGACAGTATTATCAATCTAGGAAAAAAGAGAAGAGCTAAACGAAGCATAAATTAAAGTTATCAAAGAATTCTCTCAAGAAAACAAAAAGCCCAGAGAAATGAAAAGAACTCAACTACTAAACAATTAACAATTGGGTAATTTCTTTAAAATAAGAATATAGGAAAAAGAAAGTTTCTACATTCTTTTCATGGAAATCAATATGTATCAAAAGTACAAAAGAAACACATACACATACCAATCTCAAATCTGAAAAAGGAATAAAAATTTCTAAACATAAGAAAATAGTAGTAATATCCCATGACCAAGTAGAACTTTTTTTTTTTTTTTTGGTCAGTATGGGGTCTGAACTCTGGGCCTAGACTCTGTCCCTCAGCTCTTCAGCTCAAGGCTAGCGCTCTACCACTTGAGCCACAGCGCCACTTCTGGCTTTTTCTGCTTATGTGGTGCTAAGGAATCGAACCCAGGGCCTCATGCATGCAAGGTAAGCACTCTACCACCAAGCCACCTTCCCAGTCCCCAAAAACTTATTCTTAAAATCAATGAAATTCACAGATCAAAGCAAAAACTAAAATTATGAGTCATCACAGTGGTAACACAAAAATAACTGAAAAAATACAGTTCCTTTTATTCTTACATTTCCCTTTCCTTTCCTTTCAGCTAAATAGAAAAAGGTGACTACTTTCTCTACATGACAAAATATAGATCTGCCTCAGCCCAAAGCTCATATTTCAGTAGGGAAACAGTAAGAACCTTGTCAAAGCTAAGAAATAGAGAGGGGGGAAACAAAGAAGAAGAAACAGAAAAGGAGGTCTAACATCACAAGACTTAGCATCATTCTAGAAGAGATGGTCAACACAAAGGTGCCCTCTGGAGTAGCCTAACAGAGCAAATAAAGACAAAATGAGAGACATGAACAAACACTGGTCCTATATTTCAGTGCCCTCACTTAAACACAAGCACTGCAGTACAGTCATTACTGATGTGTTAACTGAGATAGCTATTAAGTGACTAAAGGGCAGATTTGTATACAGCCTGCATTAACAGCAGACCAAGGGATAACCATGTCCTGGGTGAGATGGAAGAAGATGACATGAAGATTTCATCATGCTACCCAAAGAAGTGGCATACAATTGAAAACTTATGACCTGTTTATATACTGAATATTTTCATTTAAGAGTTTCAGACTATAGTTAACCATAGGGAAATGAAACTGCAGAGATGAAGAGAGTACTGTATACATGGAAATAAAAACAAGAATCATCAGAGCATGTCTATCTTAATACATAAAGAGCTCTTATACATTGATAGGACACAGGATCTCTAATTATGAACATCTTACTCTACATGTAACCACACACAAAGGCCAAAAGCTGTCAGAGACGGAAAGAATGAGAAACAACAAAAAGAAACTCTTCTCTCTGCCCATTCATATTACTATGCACAAAATATAGTGAAAAACAACAGACCAGAAAGTGTAAGTTCATAGTCTCTGCATAGGAGGAATGCTGCTAAATAGCTTTTAAGGACATATCCAACTTTGGATATTCTTCAGTTCCTTAAATTTAAATCTAAAATCTAATACCATCAATGGTAGCAGAATCCTACTCTGGTACATAGCTTCTTTCCTTTCTAACACATGTTTTCTCCTATAATTTTTAATTGAGTATCTCTTGATTAGATGTCTTTAGAATACACACAGTAAGTTTAAGGCCACTTCCTAAGTAATCCCAAAAATATTTGTAAAGAGATTCCTCTGAAAGAGGATGTTAAACATCTTCCATATCAGGGAAGATGCTAAATTGCTGGTTGCTGAAGTGTTTGGTCAATGACTGTTGTCTGCCACAGACACCAGTAGAGTTGGCAGTGGCAGTACCAACAGTACACTGGTATTATTCATGTCTGAAGGCATTCACTGGCACTTGTTTTTCTTACAGAATGCACAGTTATGCTTGCAAAACAATAAAATCTGCTGAACTAGAACTTGTGAACCACAACCTCACCTATACTGTATACACTTAACAAATCTAAATTAGTTAACAACTGTGTAAGGCATTTTGTATAAAAATCCAAATTCCCAGCTATTCTTGAATTACAAGCTCTGGTATTTCTGAACCAGATCTATTGGTAGAAAGTGGCTGCCCCTTTTCAACAAAGTGTATGTTCTCTGCTAGTAATAACATCCAGGCAACCCCTTCACTCACTTGTAGTACCTTCCTTCATGCTACAAGAGAGCTAGTGAACTCGGCCCTAGAGCCTGGACATAAAGCAAGATGTTCATAGGCAAAACAGATCCATTGACCTGCTTTGTAAGTAAGAATTATCTAAAACACAATCATGCTCCTTCATTTACATGTTGTCCATGGCCTCATCACACATAATAACAGGAGTCGGTAGTAAGTAAGACGGAGACTACAAGACATACAAAGCTGAAATTATTTATCACTTTACCCTTTTCAGAAAATGATTGCTGCTCTCTCCTTTAGTTTTGATATACAACAACATTATATGCAGTAGTGAGAAAAGTCAAGTACATATAAACAAAGATGTTGAGGATGCATAAAATAGTGATGATGTAACATCACTACCACCTAATAATGTAACATGAATAATAGGAGCATACAAACTACAAAATAATGCTAAATTATTTGATAACCAGATTGAGTCAGCAAAAGAATACTGACATGAGAATACAAAAATCATGTATTTGTATCTGTCAAACCTAAAATCTTCAGGGAGCCTTCAATCCAATGTGGCCTCCTAACGGCAAGAGACAACAATTAGCAAACAAAAAATGAATACAGGAAGTGGTGCTGTAGCTCAAGTGGTACAGCGCTCGCCTTGAGCTGAAGAGCTGAGGGACAGCGCCCAGGCCCAGAGTTCAAGCCCCACGACCGACCAAAAAAAAAAAAAAAAAAAAAGAATACAACTTTTTAGTGTACTACCTTCGAAAAACAAAGTCAAAGTCCAACAAAAGCACCAGAAATGTATACCTACAAAGAGGGGAGAGCAAAAGAAGAGGGAGAGACAAAGGGGCAAAGTGGGGGAAAATGTAGTCAGGAATCCATTTTATATACAGCAAAATTAAGAAAAGTTAGGGGAGGAGTGGGTCAAAGAGGGGGATAAGAATATTGAAAGAGATCACATTGATCAAGATGCATTGTATTCATAAATTGCTTGTTTAATGACAACTCTTTTTTACAACTTTTTAAAGATAATTTTAAAAGTTCTTTTTAACGTGCCCCTCTCTGGTTCAAATCATCTATTATATAACCTTAAGAAAAAATCATTTTAAGCTACAAAGACAATGATTTTGAGGCATTTTTTTTAAAACACTGAGAATGGACACTTTAAGAAGAGGTCACTTTTACAGTCTAACAGTCCTGTTGACCACTTTCCCTTCTAACTTTCATCCCAGCACTTTTCTCAATATGGCACCAATAAAGTCTGGAGCGACAATCAGAGACAGCAATTGCAATCAGTGTTTCCTGGTGTCTCCCATAAATCTAGCACCACTGAAATGAGCTCATTAAAATGATATTTTGTTGAGGATTCTTCCCCCTGGGCTGTGGAGGGAGGAGAGAAGTTGTATGTCTGATAAATTTTTTATTGCTTAAGTATAGTGTTGCTCACTTCTCAGTGAAGTCAACTCGTAATTATCCGTAGGAACTACAACTGATTACTTTGCCCCATGTGATTTTGGAAACAAGCAGAAGCAATGGGTTCCTACTTGCCTTGAAGCTTCAGTAAAAGTGAAAGGATTTAAAGTGCCTTCCTGTGCTTGGTGTATTTCCCATTCCCACTAATCAAATTGTTAAAGCAGCAAATGACCTAACAAAATACAAAATAATGCTGAATGTAAAATGTCCAAACTTACTCCCAAAACTAACTAGCTTGAGTTTTTATGCGCAGTAGTTTTTGATGGCAAATATAATTCCATTTAATTAAGAACAAATGCCATTAAATACTCTGTTTACATTTTTAAAGCTATATGCTACCACAGTTTTACAAGGAAAAACAGACAGAAGACTCTTTGTAACAGGAAAGATTACAATAGCAATCAAATAAAATATATTATAAAAATGTGCCATATTTAATAACACACACAATTAATGTTGTATGACAGTAATTTTTTCATATGTAAGAATATATTTATCATCACCACAGGTTAAATAAAGGTCCATTTCTTAGCCTTCATTCCTAATTGCTTTAGTCATGAGCTAAGAAATCATTGTTCCACCATGTAATTTTCTTCTCTATTCCCTTCCCCACCCTATCCTCTCTAAGAGAATACTTGGTTTTGAACTCAGAACCTCAAGCTAACTGGTCTGGCACTCTCTTACTTGAGCCATGTCTCAAGCCCTGCTTTTTGCTGGTTATTTTGGAGATGAAGTCTCTCTTTTTTTTCTTTCTTTTTTTTTTTTTTTTTGTCGGTCGTGGGGCCTGAACTCTGGGCCTGGGCACTGTTCCTCAGCTCTTCAGTTCAAGGCTAGTGCTCTACCACTTGAGCTACAGCACCACTTCCAGCTTTTTCTGCTTATGTGGTGATGAGGAATCGAACCCAGGGCCTCATGCATGAGAGGCAAGTACTGTGCCACTGAGCCACCTTTCCAGCCCTGGAGATGAAGTCTCAAAAGACTTTTCTGTCTGGGCTGCCTTCAAATGAAGATCTTATGGATCCTAACCTTCTGAGTAGCTAGGACTAGAGGCCTGAGCTTATTGTCTTGACCTCACACTTTGAGGGGCTAAAGCAGAAGGTCCTATCCATGTTACAGATCTGAGGCAGGAAAAACCCAAAAATTAAAGATGATCAGCTGGTAAAGGGAGCCTAGTGATGATGTTTTCTCTAGCCTGTGTTGATGTGTGGCATTCCAGGATGGAGTTTTTAAAACTGGAGGGAGGGAGACAGAAGGTAAAAGGCAAAGGTGAGAGGTTGAAAAGATATATCCTAAATGGGAAATGGCATGTAGTGTGTAAGAACAATGTACATATGTGACAAAGGAACTGGGACATGTAAAATGAGTTTGGGGGGAAGGAGTGAATGATAAAAGAGGAGAGACTGATCAAGAAGCACTGGACACTTCAGTGGACATGTTAAACTGTAACGTCCATGTGCAACCATTTAAAGTTTAGAAAATTTATGAAAAGCACAGACAGAAGAAGTATGATTAAAAGAAAGAGAATGATCAATTCTCAGTCACAAAAGTGGCACATGAATGACATGGACTTGCAAGACAAAAGGCTGCAGTGGAAGAGAAAGCAGAACACAAAAGGTTCTGTAAACACAGTGAAGAATCTAGTCTTACACTGGGGGCCTATGAAAGACACTAAGGAATTTTTCAGAGGTCAGATCTGTTTTTCAGAATAACCAACTCTTGAAGGTACAGGCAGACACAGTACACTTTTTTCTGGTCAGGTTCCCAGTGTAATTACAAAAGGGAGCTGTATAAGACAGACAAGCTTTAGGAAACAACTAGAAGGACCATACATATTGCTAGGAAAGAAAAGCTAGCTAGAAAAGAGCCTCCTTGCCAGAGTTCTACAGTTTAGAGAGGTTTTGTTTAATTGTTGGGAGAAAGAGTCAGCTGCTGCTGACACAGCATACACTCTTTTCCCAGCCACTGAGGAATGAATGGTCTGAAGAAATGGAGAATTTCGAAGAGTTTTGAAGGGAGAAACTAATCAATCCCAGCTCTGAATCTATAATAAGAAGCTGCTCTCAGGTGCCTGGAAACAAGCAACTCAGGACAAACGAAGTCTCCTGACAGAGTTAAGTTGTAAAATTAATTATAAGTTTTCTGGGATTTCAGGCAAAATACTGCAAAGTCTTTATGGAGAAATCTAAAGCCCTTCAACATGATGTCTGGCTCTGTCAGCTTTCACATTAAGCATTTGGAAAAAAAATTTTAAGATAAAAATATTCACATACATAGTAGAACCTCATTACATCACATTTCATGGATTTACGGGTAAAAGAAATTGGGAAAGGGAAAGAAAAATTGCTTTGGGGGCCCTTCAATATCAGATTATCTGAAGTAAAATATAAAATAAGGAAAGGAAGTAGAGACATTTCTCAAACACTGTATTTTCCAAACCAGAACTTAAAACCATAGAGGCTGCAAAACCTTGAACAACCTAGAGGTACAAAGATGGTCATGGAGACTTACTGGACACTTTCACAGTGTAAATAGTACAGAAGACCAGAACCAAACTGATTTGATCCAAATATGATAATTATTTGTTCATCCAATTTCAGGTAAAACTACATACAGCATTCAAAGCCACATCTAAGAACAAGTTCTTTCCATTGCTATCCTTGAATACTTAACCTTTAAAATTAAACCTGGCTAGATCCATCTATGAAAAGACTCTTAAAACTGAACATTGAACAGACAGCAATAGAAGTCAACAGTTACTGGATAATAGTCACTTTGTAGACCAACAGCACAAATTACTCAACAACAACAAATATTTTTTATTGCATACATAGATATTATTATAGGTATACCACTGTGATATTATACAACATCTAACAAAGTGACATAAAGAAGAAAACTAAGAACTCAACCAACATAAAATACAGTGTTAATACAATGTCCTCCAATTTCTGAAAAAAATATTTTATTATTAAGATTTCCATACCCATGTATGTACATGTCAAGCTAAAATAAAGATAAAGACATTTGAAATCTCAAAAGAGTGTTTGGAGAGGCCAGGCATGTTCTTCATACCTGCACTCTTAGCTACTCAAAAGTTAGAAATAGTAGTACTGTGGTTCCAGGCCAACCTGGACAAAAAGTTAGTACACCTTATCTCCAAAACAAGCTAGGCATGGTGACTCGCACCGCTGGTCCCAGCTATTCTGAAGGCAGAATTAGGAGGATTACAGTCTGAGATCAGCTGTACAAAAGTACAAGACATCATATTAAACACAAACTCAAGGACTGAGGACATGGTTTAATCCCTAGGACCCTCTCACTTACCACCCAAGCAAATGAACAAACAAACACATGCTTGAAGAATATCCTCCAGTGACAGCAGGCTTGCAGTCTGAAATCCAGAAATCCTGCAAGCCCCATTCTGAAGATAGCATTTGAGCAAGGATAAAAAGGAATGTGTCACTTGGAAATTAATGGGAAAACAGCCTAGTGGAGAAAACATGGAGTGCAAATGTGCTCCATGGAACATGATAAGGATGTTTCAGAAACAGTAAGTGTAGATGGAATAGAGAGAGAAGGGAAAAGTAGCAGCAGTGAAAGCAGAGAGGTAAGAGTATGGAGGGCAGATTATCGGGTTGTCCTATTGCAATACACAGAACTGGGGGTAAAACTGGGACTCATGTTAATCCAGACAATGGACCAAGAGAGCACTTCAGTCCTAATACTTTTCACAAAGTGAGAGGAGGGGGGGAGGGAAAGGGAATGGGAGGGAGGGGGAGAGAGAGAGAGAGAGAGAGACAGAGAGAGAGAGACAGAGACAGAGACAGAGACAGAGAGAGAGAGAGGAAGGAAGGAAGGAAGGAAGGAAGGAAGGAAGGAAGGAAGGAAGGAAGGAAGGAAGGAAGGAAGGAAGGAAGGAAGGAAAAAAGAGAAACAAGGAAGAGGAAAGGGAAGAAGAAGGGGAAACAAGAGGAAAGAAAAGACAAAAGCCCCTTCTTCACAGCCTGCAAGAAAAGAAGACCAGCAGTGACATCTCTGTTGTCAAGAAAAGGCTAAGTAAACAGGGGGGCTGAACTCCCTTCTTCTCTCAATAGCTTATTCAGATATAATTGGCATACAATCAGGTACATATATTGTTAAGTCTTAGCACACCTGTGAAATTATCCCCACAGTCAAGGTGTTTGACACATCTTGATGCCAAGATTTCCCTGGACTTCTTTGTAAGCCCTACTTCCTGTCCTCAGGCAACCAATGATCAGCTTTTTGTCATTAGGGTTCCTTTTCGCTGACATGCTTGCCAGCTTTTTGTCATTATACTAGTTGTCATTTTCTGGACTTTTATACAAATGAAATCAAATACATGCTCTGTGTATCTAATTATGTTCTGGCCTCTTTCACTTATCATAATTATTTTTAGATTTTTCCATAATGTGTACCCTGATAGTTATACCCCAGCATTTTACTTTCTCTTTTATGGTGATAAAATATATACATATAAAATTTACTATTATAATCATCTCTAAGTGTTTAGTTCAGTGGTATAACATTCACATTGTTGTGCAACTCAATACTATCCATCTCCAAAATAATTTCATTATCCCACACAGAACCTCAGTATTCATTAAACAATGCCAGCCTCTCTCCCTTTCTCACTCCATATAAGCACTGTCCTACTTTCTGCTTTTATTTATTTGACTACTCTACTTTGGTACTCCCTATATGCAGAATCACACAATTATCCAGCTTACTTTACTGAGCATACTGCCTTTAGGACTTGTCCATGTTATGTATCTGAATCTCATTCCTTTTTAAAGGTAAATAATATTTCACTATTTGTATATACTACATTTTATGTATGTATGCATGGTGTTCATATATATATATGTGTATATATATATATATATATATATATATATATATATGAGTGTGAAGCGGGATCTCATTGTGGCTTTGATATACATTTCCCTGGTGATTAAATGATGTTGAGCATATTTTCATATCCTTATTGCCTATTTGTGTAACTTCTTTCAAGAAGTGCCTAATCAAGTTTTTTGTACATAACTGAATTGGATTTTTAAGAGTTCTGTATTTACTCTAGAAAATAGCTATTTTCTCCAAGAATGATTAGTGAAGTAAGTCAAGCCAAGAAAGACAAAGGACACATGTTTTCTCTCATGTGTACAAGTTAGAATTAATTTATAAATATACAAGTAAACACAAAGTTGTATGCAAATGCACACAAATATACTAGCCCAAACATGGTATTTATAGGCAAGAATTCAAGTGATATAATTCTTTAGAAAAACTCATGGTCCAATAAAATGAATACCAAGAAACTGGCAGTTGAAAGGTGTGGGGTAGGCCAAGGGAAGGGGTTAGATAAATGAAGAGAGAAAGAAACTAAGAAAATTGAGGGGAAGGGTTGGGTTAGGAAGAATGGAAAATGATGAAAAGGTAACATAAATCAAGATGCATTATATTCATAAATTGCTTTGTTGAGTGGTAACTTCTTTGTACAACTACTGAAAGATAATAAAAACATAAATATAATTTTTAAACAAATAGTTTCCCAGGGAGTTTTTTTTTAAGTACCTTGAAGAACCCTATGAGTTTTACTGTGCAGTAGTAAGAGCTCTTAAAAATAACTGACAAAAACACAGACCAAATTAGATCTTAAGTCAGGGATGCTGAGAGGCAAAGAAAAACATTAAATGTCACTTTTGAAAATTATGATGCTCTAAAAATAAAAAATAAGGATGCTCCAAAACCCCTAGCCCAAATTATAACACAGTTTCACATGGTCACAATGATGACCTAAGGAATATAAGAGCTGTTCATTTCAAAGTAAAGTCAAGAATATGGAACAAATTTCCTTCTTTAGAGGATTCAGCTTTTCCCAAATCAGAAACCTGGATGGGAATCTTAGGATTCTTAAAAAAAAAAAAACAACAACAACAAATGATTATAAAGTCCCTACTTTGCAGGTTATCATACACTCAATGGGAAACATGGATTGGACTCTCTTCCTTCTACAAGTCTCCTTGATCCTTCACAAGAGACCAAAAAACAATGGAGATACTCTGTAATATTAAAATACCATTTTGAAACCTTAATAATTACTTTTTCTACAAACACAATGTCACAATGTCCAAACAATGGAACAAAAATACAAACCAATAGTTATTGTCTAGGTGACACTTTTGAAGATGTTCCAAACAACAAGATTTGGGCCATATTAAACAATGGGCCTTTCTTTAAGGCCTTCCCTGCTAAAATTCTTTTTATACAGCTAGGAGTAACAGCCAATTGCCAGTAAAGCTGGAAAAGGAAAATCAAATACTTTGCCTATTTACATATGGCTCCCTGAAGCCATTCCTGATTAAAACTTCTACCATTTCAATCTTCCTTCTAGAGATATCTATTAACTAGAAATGCATATGAAAGCCAATGAATTTAGTATATAATTACACGTATCCTATACAAATTACTTCTCAATGACCTCTACTCATGAAAATAAACCAAAGAGGGATGATTGGCTCATTATAAATCTACAAGAAGATTTCCCTGGGAAAAGGTATTGAAAGCAAAGTCCTGAAGATTTTAAGCTTCAACTGAATTTAATTTCAGTAAGAAGTAATCACTTCTGAATCTGAACTCCCAATGCAGTTTATGTGAACCTCTCTAGTAGCAAGTCACACTCTTCAGCTGACATCCCTGCTCTTGTCACTAGGTAACTATGTGACCTCTGGCAAGCTACTTCCTTTCTCCCCTTGGGATACAAAAACCAGATGATTTCAAAAATCTCTTCTAGATCCAAAGTTTCATCATTTAAGAATTATAATCCCGGAAGTGGCGCTGTAGCTCAAGTGGTAGAGAGCTCGCCTTGAGCTGAAGAGCTGAGGGACAGCGCCCAGGCCCAGAGTTCAAGTCCCACGACCGACCAAAAAAAAGAATTATAATCCCAAGAGCACACTTTATATCATCTAGCTGCTCAAGACACACAGAAGGTTTGATGTATCTCTGAATCCCCATAGTGTCTAAAATGGCTAACTGAACTTCCCTTAGTAATCACTCAATATGTTCAAGGTCATGGGAAACAATTTAGATTCTGTAGTTTCTACTCTGTGACCCTATAAAGCTGATTCAATCCCAAGCAGGATTTTAACTCAAATGGCTCTTCAAGTCAACCTTTTCCCTAGGATTACAAGACAGTTTATCCCTACCTTACTTTCTGGTGGAAAACTAAAGATATCACTTGTCACTTGGGGGTGGGGGGGAAACTCTTAGATAAAAGTTGTTCTTAGAAAGATGTTTGGTTGTTTAGCACCTGAACCAAAAGCATACAATAGTCAAGAACTTTTCCATTTCATAGACTAAGCTTATCCAATCCAATCACATGAGAATATGTGCAGGGAAACTAACAGATGTGGGGGAGAAAGGAAGCTGTCAGAGCCAGAAGGATCCCTTCACCCTTTCAGAAAATGGATACCTTAAAACCCCAACCCACAAGGCTATAGACAGTATAGGATAGTAAATACTGGCTCCTAAGATATAATGCTTTGGAAGTTAAGACACTAAGACCCTCAGAGGTCTGGGTTTAAATCCTAGGTCTGTTAATTACTAGCTATGTAACCATGAACAAGTTAACTATGCTTTTGTGCTTTAGTTTCTTCATTTCTTAATAAAAATAGTATTAATACAACTGTGCGGCTGGGAAGGTGGCTCAGTGGTAGAGTGCCTCGCATGCATGAGGCCTTGGGTTCGATTCCTCAGCACCACATAAGCAGAAAAAGTCGGAAGTAGCATTTGGCTCAAGTGATAGAGTGCTAGCCTTGAGCTGAAGAGCTGAGGAACAGCATCCAGGCCAAGAGTCCAGGCCCTACAACCAAGAAAAGAGAGAAGAAAGAGGAGAGGAGAGGGGAGGGGAGGGGAGGGGAGGGGAGAGGAGGGGAGAGGAAGGGAGGGGAGGAGAGGAGAGGAGATGAGAGGAGAGGAGAGGAGAAATACAAGTGTGCATCCCTTCACAAGAGAAAGTTCATAATTTTATAAACACATACAAAATACTATCCTAAACTTCAATGTGGCTTCTTTTTTTTTTTTTTTTTGCTTTTTGCTTATGTGGTGCTGAGGAATGGAACCCAGGGTCTCATGCATGCAAGGCAAGCTCTACCACTGAGCCACCTTCCCAGCCCCGTCAATGTGGCTTCTTAATAAGAGACAGGATATATGTTTGTGTGTGTATGTATATATACATATATATGTGCCTGCTTATAACATAGCAGAGTGCTTTACAGTGACACTCTCTCTCTCTCTCTCTCTCTCTCTCTCTCTCTCTCTCTCTCTCTCTCTCCAACAGTAGATATTCAATAAGCAGGAGCTCTTAGTACTGTCATTTTTATTGGATAGAATTACAGGAATCCCAGAAGAGAACAAAACTCTTATAGATCACCTTCCCTAGTTCCACCCATGACAATTGCCAGTATGAAGATTTCTCTGTTTATATATTTATATAATATATAATATGTATTATTTATGTATATAATATATATTTATATTTTATAACTATATACTGTATCGATCTTACCTACTCTTCACCTTAGAAACTATTTATTAAAATTTTAAATTCCTTTCTGAAAGGAATCCTAGCTTTCAAAATTCATTTGATCACCCATACAAAGAACACACAATAGAAGATGAAATCTATAGACAGAATAAGTGAGAATACAAAGACATGGTTGTAGCAGGTCAAGCAGTTGCATACACTGCTGCAGGTTCACAGTGCTGCCTCTATCCAAAAGAAACTAACCGATGCCATTGCTCTTTTGCATCAGAGTTCTGGAATTCCATATCTCTCCAATTTCTGGCAAGGTATTTTTAAAGATCAGAGCATTCTAGTTCTTTCCTTTAGGACAGCACTGAATCCTTTCATGGGATTTGCTCTTAGATCTGCATCATTAGTTGATATGCCAGGAATGCTGGTGAAATTCCCAACCATTAAACTAGTTCCTGGTTTTGGACAGAAAGCAAAAAGTAAAATTAGAAAAGGTATTAGTAATCCTGGGGAATTCTCTGAGATTTGAAAAATTGAAAGAAATTTAAGATTATAATGAGATTTTTCTTTAAACCATTTTTCTAAAAGAAAGCACAATTTTATCAAGTACTTATTGTACTTGATATTAAGTATCTACTGTGAGCCACATATTGCTCTACTTGATCTATGTGCATTAACTCATTTTTCATGATTTTAGGCATACTATTATTTTCTCTAGTTTATACTGAAACATAGAGACATTTTTAAAATTGGCCATAGGCAAACACAAGTAATAACAACAAAATCCAATAAAATAACTAGAGTTGCCCCAGCATTCCCTGAGAGAATATCTAGAACTTCGGTTTTCCAAAATCTTTCAGCAGAACACAGAGGAGCTACTTTGCTAAATAGTCAGGTAGGGACAAAAAACAGTGGTCATGGTGCCCTTTGTACATGCACCTACCTCTTTACAGAGCTGTTCTAGAAACTATGAAGATCCTAATCAAAAGACAGAAATCTTGGTAGGGCACTAAATGATAATCTATGATCTTTGTTCCAAGACAAATGGATTTCAAAAAAACAAGAACAAGTTATCCATAGCTACCCAACAAGGTTTAAAACTGAAAAACTGCAGAGGGAATAGACAATTTGCTGAAAACAGGAATGTCTGCTTACAAAAGCCATCTCAACTGCTGCTAGCAAGAAGGGATGGTAGTAAAAATGATATGAAACCTAAAACAAGCCAATACTTGACAAATCACACTCATCAAGATATAATGTCAACCATGAGAGAATTTTGGCAACACAGAATATGCACCTGTGAGAACCTGGAAAGATTTGATAGATTTCTGTTTTCCTGACCCTTTATTAGCAGGCTAATTATAGCAACTGTATGATCTACTTAGAGCTTTAGAGAAAAGCAGTTGGCTGAATGAATCCAAGATGCTGCTGTCCTGGATATAGAGAAGTCAAAATGACAGTATTGCTTACATGCAAAAACTATTCTTAGTGCAGTAACAGTGAGCCAGAGAGCACAGCTAGACTAGAAAGAGGTATATTCTCCAGACACACAGGTGAGCCAAGCCCCAAAAGGACACACAACTCACTCACACAAACACAGAGATACACACACACAAACGCACACAGTGTACGTATACACACATGGAAGAATGCACATGCATATCTTCAGAGCTGAACAATTGGTCATATTACAATTAGAGTAGACTATACCTTCACAGCTATAACTGTACACTGCAACTGCTGACCTGTCCACCAGGTTTTCATCATGATGCCAGCTCACTGCCATTTTTCCCATGCCAAAATAAGGTTCTTCTTTCAGGTATGGCATTTTCTGAGGATCCATGAAATTCAGCAAAGTCACATTGTATGCCGCTCTGCTCTTAATATCCACTACATCATCATAGGATGACCCCACACCAGCTCTGGGAAACTCTGCCATGCATATTGGCACATCATCTTCATTAGCCTTCTCTTTGACAGCAAGTTCTTCCAAAGCCTGGATGGTCTCTACCTGCAGATAGTCATTGAGCTTAAGGAAGGTCTGGCATGCAGCTGCGATCTCAGCTTCAGTATAGTTTATGTTAGAGCCCTTTACAGGCCAGGGCACTGTGAAGAGCCTGGTGTTGAGGTACTTGTAGGTGTAGCCTGGATTCCCAATGAGGATGCGGGATACCGGAGTGAGCAGATCTTTGCCTTGAATCCTTACCAGGTCCCGAAATAAACAGCCATGCTTGTGCAGTGTGAAAAAGGCTTCAGGGACCTCTTTGTGGAGCTCTTCCAACACACTGGCAGCTTCCCGGAGAATCAGTTTAGGATATTTCAGCTGCCACTAAAACAAAAGCAAAAAGGAAAAAATAAAGAAGTTGATGAATTGCTATAATTTGATTATTTCAAAGATGTGCTACTTTGAGGACATTGGGAGAAGGGAGGCCTACCAGGTAGCATTTCCAAAGAAGATTCCTATCTTCGTAGTCTAACAAAAGAAGACTTGAAATAAATGTCAAACTTTCCAGTTAAAATGATCAAATTTAAGCCCAAAATATTAATCTTCTTCAACTGAAACAAAAAGTAAGAATTTGTTTCCCAGGCTACTTTCTTTTTTTTTTTTTTTTTTTTTTTTTTTTTTTTTTTGTCAGTTGTGGGGCCTGAACTCTGGGCCTGGGCGCTGTCCCCCAGGCCCCCAGCTCTTCAGCTATAGAGCAGCGCTCTACCACTTGAGCCTCAGCCCCACTTCCAGTATTTTCTGCTTATGTGGTGCTAAGGAATCGAACCCAGGGCCTCATGCATGCAAGGCAAGCACTCTACCACTGAGCCACCTTCCCAGCGCTCCTCCCAGGCTACTCTTATAACCATTTCTCCCTACCTTCGAACCCTCAGCCTTTGGCTCTCCCAGAAAAATACAATTTTATGAACTAACTACTCATTATCCATATATTAAGAGCCCCATAAGCCAACGATTCAACTAACTGATTTATACACCTTAACTCATTTCTTACAATTTTATGCAGTGTCATTTTCTCCAGTTTTATAGATATAACTACTGAAGCACGGAGACATTAAAAAAAAAAACTTGTTCAAAATCAAAAACAACTTGTGAACATCAGACCTGGCATTTGATGTCACAGCATATGTTCTTGTTTGTTTGTTTGTTTGTTTTTTTAAGTGAACTCAGGTCCTCCCAAGTACTCTCCATTTAAGCCACACTTCTAGTCTTGTGCTAAACTAAGCTCCATGAACACTGAGCCATGCAATTTTGTTCACAACTAGAAAATAGTGCACAGAATATACTCAACAAATGTTAAATGGGTGGCTGGCTGGATGAACGATGAAATGATGTAATCATCCAACTAATGACACTGAAAAGTAACAAAATAATTCTCTTCCCTTATGCAGGAGCACATGGGTTTACTGATGGAGAGGAGGACTGTATTAGCTTTCCTTCACCACTTTGGCTCCTTACCATTTGACCCATGAATTTGTACATAGCCAGAGTTCAATGGTACTTGGTAAGAAGGACAAAAGGAAGGCAGAATCCAGGATGCACAGAACACAGTGAAGAATCTGGAATTCACTCTAATTGTAGTGGAAGATTTCAAGGGGAGCAGAATGATTTAAAATTTCACTCTTAGTTATAGTATCAGGCAGGATTTTAAACCACTTGATACATGTGAATATGTCAAATTAGGTAAGAGCTAATACTAGCTACAAGAGCCTGCACTAAGATAGATATAAACTAACACATGATCCAGGTTGGAACTTCCTCCAGAAAGCCAGGTACTAAACATTTACTAGGACAGCACTAAATGTGTACAAATTTATTATTGGCCAAGTTTATGATCCAAAACATTTGAACATGAGATGATTTCCTGTATTAGAAAAGGATGGAAAAAGAAAAAATATAAATTCAGACAGGTTGATAATGGGCAGATAAGTTTCAGAGGTTACCTTTTATTGATTTTTTTTATTTGTTTCGCTTTTTTAGTTTTATTTTTATTTTTAAGAAAGGGTCTCAATATGTAGCCCAGACTGACTTAAAATGTGATATCCTGCTTGAGTCTGAATACTGGAATGACATGTGTGAGCCACCACGCCTCACTATTAGTTTAGTGGAAGATTTTTCATAATTGTTTTCTTTTATTTGGTGATTGGGGAGCCCTTCAATTTTCTCAGCAAACTATAAAGTGAATCACAAGCAAAGATTGTGTCCTGTTCCTATTCTGGAACAATAGTTCCAAAATTTTCCCCTTACCAACCAGCTTTTTGGATCCCTCATGATGGATGAAACATGTGATTATTCTGTCCATTGAGAAATGATGGCTGCCACTTCCAGCCCAGGGCAATTCATTGCCAGTGCAAGACCTTCCAGAACATTCTTTTTCCCTCTGGCAAAGTAACCACTTTGGATTCCTGACTTACTTTAATGAGTAGTGACTCTCTGCCAATCCACAAGTGATATGTAAATTGAACAAGAAATATTATTGGGCAAAGCCACTGAGAATTGAGGGTTATTTGTTACTGCAGCATAAACTAACCTATTCTGGCTGAACACAGAGAAAGTCTATGAAAAATAGAATTATGTCAAAGAAAAATCAATTAGTGAAGTTGAATGCAAAAAAAAAGTAAACAGTAGGAGAGTGCCTGAGCTTTGTGATAATGAATGTAAAAAGAACATTCATCTCTTACATTACTATGGACCATCTTGAAACTCACAAGGATCCCATTTAGGTTTTATTCATCCCAACTGGAAAAACAGAAACACTAATATTATAGTTTCTAGCTAAACAGCCAATACAATCCTACTAGCAGACCAAACATTCTATAGTAAAGTGCAATAACTCCTTTTATCACTAACTAGTTATGTTCTAAGGTACCAATATACTCTCAGCCAGGCAGCAGTGACTCAGGTCTACAGTCCTAGCTACTCAGGAGAGGCTGATTCTACAATGCTAGCTACTTAGGAGCTGAGACTTGGAGGATTGTGGTTTGAAGCCAGCCTGGGCAGGAAAGGTAGAGAGACTTCTTCTCCAATTAACTAGTGAAAAGCTAGACTGGAAATGTAGCTCAAATGGTAGAGTGCCAAGTAAACAAGTGAGAATCAGGCCCTGCATTCTTATAATCACTAGATTATAAGAACAAATTAAAATCAAAAAAACATTCAGCAGATTTTTAGTAGAATAATTAAAAAATAAAAGCCTCCAAAATGCACAAAAGGCAAATAAGATTAAAGGGGGAAATGTTAAGTGAATGTACATAAATTTTATTTATTTATTTATTTATTATGTACTAGAAATTTTATATTGCTTTATGAAAAGCATTAATTAACAAACTATGAAGATGCTGGTTTCATGAAAATACAGAAAGAAAAGACAGAAAATATGCAAATCTCTAGGAAAAAATAAGTGGGAATGTTTTATTTTTTCCACTGACATTACATTATTTTCAAATTTTCTAAAATAAATGTAAAAAATTTTTAAAAATCAAGGAACGATTTTGCATTTTAAAATTCTGAACTTTTACATTTCTTTTGCCAGGCAATTCTTTTTGCAGACCATGAATAATCAAAACTATCGGGCAGAAATTCTGCTACTATTTGAATGTTCTAGGGAAATTTCATTTTACACAATGAGAACAATTAGTGATAATTGGCTAATTTTGTCACTATCTCAAGGAAAATCCAAGTGAGAAAACTCTCACTCTAAATGTCTTGGTCTTTTATTATTTATAAAGTGATTAAATTAGTGCCTGACACAAAAATGTGCTATGTAACATTTGTTAAGATTTTTTTCTAAAGAGAACAAGTAACTTTGGGGGGAAAAAACTGAACATTAAATCATTTGAATTCATTCTGTCAAACAAATAAGTTCACTTTCCATTTTGGACAGGTATATGCAGAACATCAGATATCGCACGGTAATTTGGAGCAGCTGTTGGCAGTTTTTCAAATATGTTAGTAAAATTTTTTTGTTTAATCCAGTTAAAAGTTTTTCCAGGGAATACTGAGTCATGAAATTATACTAGTAGTTGTATGGTCATGGTCTATATTTCTTGAATATACAAATGATATTGTGACATTAATGATGATTACATAGTTTACTAAGTATTTGGAAAGGTGTGTGGATATAAAGTTCCAACATGCCAGGCCCTTACCAATGTCTGAAACATGCGAGTGTTAAAAGTCTCCAGAGATTAGGCTTTATGATTTTGCTTATGTTAAACCTAACACAAAGCTTTACCTTTCCTTCTCATCTCAAGGGATGCTGTGAAAGAACATCATCATCCAAAAAAGTCATACATGGTGTTAACTGGTTAAGATCCAGTTTTTAGGAGACTTACTTAATGGAACTTACTCAATGAAACTTCACCTTAGATAGAGTGAATTAAAACAGAGCCTTCAAGTGACTTGGGAAATGCCCTTTACTTAACAATGTCAGTAAACTCTGACTTCAGAGTAGTACATTCCTAATTTGGCAATTAATATTATGCTGTAATACTTTATACTTTGCACTTGACAGCAACTTGCACTGTCCATCTTAACATTTTCTCTATAATTTCTGTTGCAAATGCTTGCAGTTTGGCAGCCATCCCAACACTAAAAGGCTATACTCATTTATTTGGGACCGTCTACAGTTGCATGATGGCAAGCTGTGCCCTAGAAGAAGTGCATCCAGCAGTCCCTGTAAGCCAGGCCCCAGCCACCACAGGCTGCTGAAAAAGTGCTTTGCTACAAAGTGACAACAGTGGCCCATCATTAGGCAGTTCATGTTCTTGTGTGTGTGTATTTTAACATTTATCCAATACTTACAATATCAAGTGTCATAAATAAAATGGAAAAAAACTAAGGCAGTTCTTATTTTATAATGTCCCATACTTTAATAGCATAGACAAAAATGGAAGCCAGTAGTTTAGAGGAAGACTTAGTACAGCATGAATGTATTGCCATAGGAATGAGGGATAATTAGCAAGGAAATCTGGAAAATCCTCACTATTGAATTCCTATTTATGGAGCACAAAACCTGCAAAACAGTAGGTGCTGGGAATTCAGAAGAGAACTCTCTCTGATCTTGTACCTGGTTTTAAAAAAAAGAAAAGCAGGGTATTAACTATTGTTTGAAAAATAATGATAGTTGGAAAGGTGATGTACAGAGGGGTTACAGTTATATAAGTCAGGTAATGAGTACATTTCTTTTGGCTAATGTCACCCTTTCCTTTGGTCTCTCCCAGTTTTTCCTTCTTGTCTCTACCCACAAATTGTACAGTACATTTTCAACATAGGATCCAGTGAGTACTACTGCTTATCCCACTTTTAAATTTCTAAATCAATGTTCTGTTAATATCAATTACAAAATTCAAGATTTTACATTTACTTATGACAAAGTGATTGGATGAGCTGGAGTCAATTTAAGTGCAAAGAATTCTTTAAAATCAAGAATAATGCTGAAATCCTATTTAATAAAATAAAGCTTAATTAAGAAAAGAAAAAAAGAGCCAGACATGAACAAATAATAAAAGTGAAGAGTATCGTATATGGTGGTAAGTGCTATAGAAAAATAAGGCAGAACAGGAAGGCCTCATGGTCAGGGAGAACCTCTCTGATAAGGCAATATGGAGACAGAAGAACACAGCCCTACAGAGACCCAGAGGAAGAGTGCTCTGAGCATGAGGACATCCAGAGCAAAGGCCCCAGGGAAGGGCTATGCTTGGCTCATTTCAAGAAGAGGAAGAGTGCCAGCAGAATGAGGAGAGTGGGGTGGGGAGAAGGAGAACAGGAAATGGGGTGAGGGTGCTATGTAGGTGAATGCATTATGTGAGGCTTTTAGGCTATTATTCTGACTAAGCTGCGAGACTACTGAAGGGCTTGGAACAGAAAGTGTAAGGATCTGACTCTGGATGTCTGTAGAATCCTGAGTGGTCAGGGAAGGAAGAAGAGGTGGAAGGAAGCTACTATAGAGGCCAATGACCCCACTTCTGAATAGTTCGATGGAACCAGTAGATCCTCTTCTGAGATGCTAGATGTAGTCCAAAGATCACATATTCCCTGGGCTATGGAAGCCCTCAGAGTCTCCTCAGCACAACCTCACATAGAAGAGAGCCAAGCCAAGAAAACAAGAAGGGTGGTTTCTTCTGAGAGACTGGATTGTGGAGTGTGCTCTTAGATTTCTAAGTAAGGAGAATGAATCCCCTACTCCCATCCACCATGCCACTGGGTTTGTCTTAGATGTTTTAACACATATAATGGAAAGGTAGGTGCTCACAAAGATGAAAAGGCCAGAGACACAGAATCCAGTCATTGCTACACAAGAACAGTAGTACTTACAAATAAGTAGCTCAGAGGAGAGCACAGTGGACTTGACTTATAGTAAGATAACTTGGGGTCCTGTTCACAAGGGAGGCCATATTTAAATGAAGTTATGAAGAGCTAGACACTCAGCAATTGTCAGAAAGACAACATGAGTAGAGGCAGAAAAGTATGAGAGACACAGATCAAGACACATTGTATACATAAACTGCTTTCTTAAATGGCAAAAAATATCAATATGTAATCTGAAAATTAAGAAAATCAAGAAAAATGAGGGAAGGGATGGGTTGAGAGTGGTGAGTGAGACTGTTGGAAGGGTGACACATCAAGAGGCACTGAATTCATAAACTGCTTTGCTGAATGGCAACTCCTTTATACAACTACTTAAAGATAATAGAAATATTCAAATGAAAATATAAAGTAAAATATCCTCATGATAGGAATCAAAAGAAAAGTGGGAAAGAGCCTGGGCAGTCTGGCAAAGGCACTGAGCTTATGGAGAAAGTAGACAGGGAAGCGATCTTTCCACTTCCTATATTAGCACGCTCACAGGTAAAAAAAGACACATCAGAGCCAGGCACTGGTGGCTCATGCCTGTAATCCTGGCTACTCAGGTGGCTGAGATCTAAGATCGTGGGTTAAAGCCAGCCTAGGCAGGAAAATCCCTATGAGGCTCTTATCTCCAATAAGTTACTCAATAAAGCCAGGAGTGGTGCTGTGGCTCAAGTCGTAGAGCACTAGCTTTGAGCACAAAGAGGTTCAGGGACAGTGTCTAGGCCCTGAGTTCAAGCCCAGAACTGGCTAAATAAATAAAAGCACATCAGAGCACATCACTACACACTAATAATAAAATCTTACCTGCTGGTAGAATTCGTCATCTTTGGGGGTCAGGTAAGGAAGCCAAGTGTCTTCAAGCTCCTCAAGAAGCCTCAGTTTCTGTTTAAAAATAGTGAAGATTCTATGTAACTAAATGTAAAATGACCTCAAATAGAAAGCTTAGCTAATTTGAATATATGAGTTTTAGATATAGAAATTGAGTAATTAATAATTGATGAAGCACACATTTTTTTTAAATTCACAGATTTTGAAGTGTTTGATTCACATCCATCTTTCACAACAAGATATTTTCATCCCTAGCTTAACTTTTTAAGTTACCCAATATAGTTTTCCAGAACAAATCTTCCTATCTATCTGTGTTTGAGACACAGTTGGTTTTCCACCCTTCTATAATATTATAATATAATATAATATTTACTTATCCTGTTAACATTTATTTGCTTTTGTAAAAGTAGTCTTTCAGTTCAGGCTCCTGTCTGTAATCCCAGATGTTCTAGAGGCACAGATTGGGAGAATCATGGTTTAAGACTAGCCTCAGCAAGATATCCCAGTCTGCAATCCCAATCTAAGACAATCTCAGTCTAAGACATCCTGGCAAAAATGCAAGACCCTACTTGAAAAATAACTAAATCAAAAAAGGACTAGGGATATGGTTCAAGCACAAGCCCTGACTTCAAATCTAAATATTGCAAAAAGAACAAAACTTAAAAAAAAATTGATCTAGCAGGGCACCAGTGGTGCATGCCTGCAATCCTAGGTAATCAGGAGGCTGAGATTTGAGGATCGTTTTCAATGCCAGCCAGGGCCTGAAACTGTCCCTGAAACTCTTTGCATTCAAAGCTAGCTCTCTACCACTTGAGCCACAGCACCATGAGACTCTTATCTCCAATAAACTACTCACCATGAGACTCTTATCTCCAATAAACTATTCAAAAAACCTGAAGTGGTGCTGTGGCTCAAGTGGTAGAGAGCCAGCTTTGAGCGCAAAGAGTTTCAGGGACAGTTCCAGGCCCTGGGTTCAAGGCCCAGGACCAGTGAAAACTAAATAAATAAATAGATAAACTTTTCACTACTATAATAGTTATTAAACCTATATTATTCTTTTTTTTTGCTTTTCTCTTCCCATTTTATGAAGCACCCTTTTTAATATTCAGTAATAAGAAGCTGTTCAAGAAAAACTATTTCTTTACAGGAACAGTATCTCATGCCTGTAATTCTAGCTATAAGAGAAGCAGAGACTGGAAGACAGCTATTCAAGGCCCACTTGGTCAAAAAGTTCATGAGATTCCATCTCAACCAATAGCTGGCCATGATGGCACATACCTGTAAACCCAGCTAGGTAAGAATCAAATATGAAGCTCACATTTCAGAGCACAAATAAAACTCTACTAGAAAAAAATAACTAAAAACCAAAAGTACTGGCTCAAGTGGTAGAGCAATTATCTAGCATGTGGAAATCCTAAATTCTGTCTCCAGAACTACTTCTTAAAAAAAGGAAGAAAAAAAATCCATATCTTCCTCACACAGCACTTGCTACTCAGATGAAGTCAGAGAGTGGGTCATGTCTTATAACAAAGCAAATACATATGAAGTGATTATCATTCTGATTTTTTTTCAAACACCTGATCTGACACATTAGACATATATGCAGGCATATACAGGGTCTGTGTATGTGGCATATAAATGGCATATATTTGTATACACAGACACATAAATACATATTAATTCTTTGTAAAAATGGCAGAAATAAGTGGTTTTCAAATAACACTAAAAAAGCAAATTATCGTCAGGGTTTTGGTAAAGCCAGTAAGACATGACTAAGAATTAGACTGTGCTGTACCTGGCTGTAGGCCAATGTATCTACACTGGTAAAGAACACCGTTTGCATGCCAGAGACTGCTGGCTCACACCTAGAATGATAGGAACTAAGGAGAGTGAGGTCTGAGGATTTAAAGCCAGATTGGGCAGAGAGAAAAAGCTAGTAGACAGTGCCAGATCCTGAGTTCAAGCCTGGCGCACGCGCACGCACACGCGCGCGCGTGTACACACACACACACACACACACACACACACACACACACACACACACACACACACACACACACACACACAGCATACAGGTTTGGTAAACACACTGCTCCACTAACTACTATCTTACACATTGCAAATCCTACTCAACTAGTAGTCCAGTGTTTTAGCCTCTGACCCAGGAAAGAAGCCTTCAATTCACAACTCATCAGCATCAGAGTAGTTCAGAGAAAACATCCTCTTGGTAGCACTCAGAAGCTTTCTGAAGCTGTTAAATCAAAATGTGAAGTGAATATTGAAAAAAATGCTAGAAATATAATAACTAGTCATCAGCAAAAATAAACAGTAAATTCTATTTTATGCATAATCCTAGACCTATTAAAACCTCTGTTTTGATGGTTGATTATTTTCTGACCTATAATGAGAGGGAAAGATCTTCTCTTACTAAGGACCTGAAATACCAATACTTGTATAGTTTGAATAATTCACTAATTGGATAATTGGTTTATCTGCTTTTAGTATTAGTGCACAAAAAGGAACTAATGATATTTCCACAAATATACTTACACATTTATGTACACCATTGCTAATTTAATCAAAATCCTATTCCTCAATTTAATTTTCAGCTCAGGAAAGCCTGAATTTCCCAAGAACCTTTTGCAAGTTCTTAGGACTTTTTATAAATACAAAGCACTAGAATATTTATAAATGCCACCAAAACTTTCAAGCTTTTAATAATTCAGAGGCTGCACCTTACAAAACCCAACTCAAGGTCTCCTTTGTGAGAGTTCATTGATAAAGCTAATCCGCTTATAATGCAGAGCACAAAGGTGTAGATTTCCAAAAGGAATTACATATTCCATGTAAGTCAGATTAAATATCAACAGACTTGTCCCAAAGGTCAACAGGTATCAATGCACGCAAAAATACTTAAGTCAAGGGCTTCAAGTAAGTTATTAGAAAAATAACCACCTCTCAGTTTAATTGAAACCCAGAGTATCCAACAATTAAAAATATTGTAATCTGGCTAAGCAAAATGAACCCCAAGATAGGGACACAAGAAGTTTTCTCTTTCTTGCTGTTTTCAATGTACTTATATTATACTATGTGATTTTTTTTTTGTTTCTTTTGTATGTTCTTTACCCATGGTATAATCCCTGTTTTAACTGTATTTGATTCCAAGTGCCCTGCATCTAGTATATACATTTTTCTAATTTGGGGAGGGGAAGGGAAATAATGAAATACTGAAATAAAGATACAGGTTGACCCATTGTAGCAATGAGATGTACGAGACACTATGCTGAAAACAAACTTTACAACTTCAGGAAGGGTGAGGGAGGGAAGAGTTGGGAGCTAGGGAGGAAAGGGATGGTAGGGGAAAAACAAAGGAGGAGGTAACAAATCTGGACAGGAAATGTATGCCTACCTTACTCATGTAACTGTAACCCTTCTGTATAGTATCTTTACAATAAAAATATATTTTAAAAAAAGAATTCACCAAGAAAATAAAAATAATATAATCTGAGCCAGATGCCAGTGGCTCAAGCCTATAATTTTGGCTACTTTAGAAGCTGATATCCAGAGGATTATTGTTAAAAGCCAGCCTGGTTAGAAAACTTCATGAGACTCCTTTTCAACCCACAGATGGGCATAGTGGCACATACTTCTCATCCCAAGCTATGTGAAAGGCTGTGAGTGAAAGTTGAGACTCCAGGCCAACCTGAACATAAAAGTTTGAGAGATTTCATCTCTAAAAAGGAAAACTACACATGGTAGTGGGCCCCCCGTTATCCTGGCTACAAAGACAAGCTTAAAGTAGGTGGCTCGGGGCTTACTTGAAAGCACAGGCAAGAAAAGGATCCCTATTTCAAAAGAAATCAGAATAAAACAGGACTAGAGGCATGATTTAAGTAGTATAGAATCTGCCTAGCAAGTGTGAGGCCATGAGTTCAAACTCCATTACTGAAGGAAAAAAAAATGAAACCTGAACAGCTATGTCGCAAGGACAAAATTCTAGCTGGGCGCCAGTGGCATATGCCTGTAATTTTAGCTACTCAGGAAGCTGAGATCTGAGGATCACAGTTAGAAGCTAACCCAGTCAAGTAAGTCCTTGGGACTTTCATCTCCAGCTAGTCACCAAAAAAGCTAGAAGTGAAGATGTGGCTCAAGCAGTAGAATGCTAGCTCTGAGCAAAAAGGGCTCAGAGACAGACACCAGGCCTGAGTTCAAGTCCCAGAACCAACACAAGAAAACAAATGAACCTAAAAAAAAAAAAGGTAGAGCAGGCCCTGGTGGCTGTAATCCTAGCTAGTGAGGAGGCTATGATCTGAGGATTGTAGTTAAAAGCCAGCCTGGGCAGCAAAGTCTGTGAGACTCTTATCTCTGATTAACCACCAGAAAACAGGAAGTAGACTGTGGCTCAAAGTGGTACAACTTTAGCTTTGAACAAAGGGACAGTGCCCAGGCCCTTACATCAAGCCCCAGAACAGACAAAAAAAAAAAAAAAAAAATCATTAAGAATAAAAGACTGTCTTAGACTTTGCTTCCAAGAGTATAAAGTGAAATACATCTGAGAGGGAAACTGGCAATTCATTTCCAACTTCAACTGCTTTTATCCTTTAACCCAGCATAATATTTTTTTAGAATTTCTCCTACAAATACATTTTTACCATGGTTCAGGTAAGTATATACTCAAAGTTACATCATTATTTGCAGAACAAAAGGTTGGAAACATTAAAACTACTCAACTGTGCCAATACAAGGGTGAATTTCATATGTGAGTTATCTCATTGAAGCAAAAAGATTAAAAGCAATGCAAATGCCCACCCATAGGGGATAGTGGAATACAGAAAGGTGCAACCGCTAGATGAAATTCAAGGCAACAGTAAATAAAAGCAAAGAAGTTCTTTTAAAATATTCCCCCGTAGCCAACACCTGGAAACCATGCCTATAATTCTAGCTACACAGGAGGCCAAGATATAAGGATCAAGGTTTACAGCCAGCTTGGGTAGACAAATCTGAGACTCTTATCTCCAAATAACCAACATAATTCTGGAAGAGAAGGAGCAAAAAGATTGAAAAGCATGGCTCAAGTGATAGAGCACCAACTGAGAGTTAAAAAGCCAAGCCAGAAAGCAAGGCCCAGACTTCAAGCCCTAATACCAGCACCAAAAAAAAAAAAAAAAAAAAAAAAGGCTCCCAAAACAGAGAAAGGTGATCAGGGAGACAGGAGAAGGTACTAGGAAAAGTTAACATGGCCAACAACACATGTTATGTATACATATGAAAATGTTACAATGAAATCCATTCTTTTGTACAATCAATACATAAGAAAAATAAGTAAAATAAAAATTTTAAAAAATCTAGACTTGCTTGAAACAAAAATGTATAAAATAAAAAATAAACAAAGTTTTAGATTCTGTTACCTAATCTCCATGCCTTAGACAAGTAGTGTCAAAGTTTTCACAGTATCTTTATGAATATACCATAGATTCAGACATTCATTTGTATGTCTGTGTATTATTATAAGATTCAATATATGATCTGCTATTACAAGAAAAAATATACTTTCATGAAATCTGGCATAAACATGTACAAATGAAATGTGTTTGCTGTAAATAATAAATGTAGGATAAAATATATGCATTCCTTAATAAAAATAAAAGTGCCTATTGGCCAAATACAACCCTCACACACATACCCCCTCCCCCCACGAAAAAAAACACGATTCAACATCTACTTGCACTGACATGCAGAAACATATAGGATAAATGACCACCTATTACGGTGGTATCTGTCAGGAAGAAAGATGGGAAGTGACTGCAAAGGGCATCAGAGCAGAGAAAAACCCTTCAAAATACTCTATTTTATATTATTTTGAACAATGTAAACAGATAGCCAACTCAATGTATTACTGATCGCCAATTCAAAGGTATTACTTCTTAATTGTAAACATGGAATTGAATACAAAAATGTTTTAGAAAGCACACAATTCCATACACAGGCAAATGAGGTGTTTGGGAACCTGTCATAGATGAGCACAGCTCTGACAAATTCTCTGTATTGAATCCAGCCAAAGGGTAAACACACAGCACATTAAACTGCTCTCTGGTGTGGAGGCAGAGTGGCTCACACGTGGTTGTCAGATCTGCTTCTTAGCCTAATGTACAGATACATCCACACAGCTGGGCCCTACAGCACACAGTGCTGCCCACACACTTCTTTGCTGTCACAATCGTGTCAAATATGTCAAGCTGCTCATAAATGCCACATAGCAAGCAGGAGATGCCTGGTAGGAGGAACATGAAGACCACCGCCTGTGGGCTACTGCCCATTTTCATCACTCCTGCAAGTAACAGGGACAAGAACCTAGTAAGGCACATGCAATGAAAAACCATAAAACTTTAGAATAATATGCAGAACTTTCTTCAACAACTTAAGCCCTGGTTTGACTATGAATAACTGAGGCTTGAAGGTAGGAGTGAAGCATCTTGGGTAATTACATAATAAATTAACTGGATTATGACTCATACAGAGGGCCTATACTTTTCATCCTACTGCTGTCTCTTCAAACCTCTTTAGACCATGCTGCCAACAACTCTAATTCTTCCAGCTTTCATTTTCCATGTAGTGGTCAGGCTTGATTTTTAAAAAAATGCAGGGCTGGGAAGTTGGCTCAGTGGTAGAACACTTGCCTTGCATGCATGAGGCCCTGGGTTTGATTCCTCAGCACCACATAAGCAAAAAGAAAAAAGCCGGAAGTGGCGCTGTGGCTCAAGTGGTAGAGCGCTAGCCTTGAGCTGAAGAGCTGAGGGACAGTGTCCAGGCCCAGAGTTCACACCCCACAACCGGACCAAAAATAAATAAATAAATAATAAAAAAATGTAATGCTGTTACCTGAGTCTTCTCACAAATACAATCACAAATAAAAGCCAGTGAACATTCACTGTAGGCAATCATGTGATCTTCAAGCAAGTATAAGACCGATTTGGTTTGTAGATAGGTGCCACTGGGTCAGGAAGACCCATCTCATTAACACTGTAAAGATCAGAAGGAAGTAACTAAGGCAAAGGAAGTCAAAATAAACATCTTCTAAATAATACAATGTATCTTAAAAAAAAAAAATCACAGATGTGATGTTCCCTGTATGATTCTCAATGAAATAGGAAGCAGTAAAAGGGAAACATGATTAGGAAGCAGAAATGAGTACAGATTCTAGTACTTCCTAGGTGTGGAACCATGACTGACTCAAGCTCTTTCAACCATTTCCTCAACTGTAAAACAATGGTAAAAGGATTTTTTGCAGAAGTGGTAAAATTAACCATTTAAATTAGTGCATTTTGCAAACTACAAACTATGTAGATTTTAGGCAGGGTGGGGGAGGGCTTCTATACATCAAAGCACAAGTCAAGGAGCTGAACTGTGAGTTCCAAAATTACTTGTACCAGTCCAGTATGTAATGTGGGACTCATTTCATACCTCCCCATGAGGGGTTAAGTAACCCATGTAAAGATCTATAAACACTACCTGTCACACAAAAAGTCCTCAATACATTTTGGTGACTATCTTCTGATATTTATTTGTGTCTGAAAAAAGACAGCTTTATGTATCAGTTATAAATTATCTATTAAAAATCTATATGAGGGCTGGGAAGGTGGCTCAGTGGTAGAGCGCTTGCCTTGCATGCTTGAGGCCTTGGGTTCGATTCCTCAGCACCACATAAGCAAAAAAGAAAAAAGCCGGAAGTGGCGCTGTGACTCAAGTGGTAGAGCGCTAGCCTTGAGCTGAAGAGCTGAGGGACAGCGCCCAGGCCCAGAGTTCAGACCCCACGACCGGACCCAAAAACAAACAAACAAAAATAAAAAATCTATATGAACCCCACCTAATTATGTGTTAGACAAAAGATCATTTCTCAATGACAAATCCAGATATTAATTTGCCTAGATGACCTGGGAAAAATATATAATAAACTTTACAGAGGTTGTGTGTGTGTGTGTGTGTGTGTGTGTGTGTGTGTGTGTGTGTGTGTGTGTGTGTGTGTGTGTGTGTGTGTGTGTGTGTGTGTGTGTGTGTGTGTGTGTGTGTGTGTGTGTGTGTGTGTGTGTATACAATGCATGAATTAACTATAACCGAGAAGCTACAAAGGTCATCTGTAGAATTTTAGAATACATAAGAAAACCTCAGGCCTCCCTAGAGCTATTAATGTACTGCCAAAATATTTCGCTGCTAGTCATGAGAGATTCACAATTCATTCTCATTTCTCAAGAATAATACAAATTCACTCTCACCACACTCCACAGCATCCCAAAATCAAGAAAATATTTATCTTTCAAGATCTGATTAATCTTTAAGACATATATAAAAAGTACATATATGACATAATACTTTTCAATCAAGAGTGCTTGCTCATGCCTATAACCTGAACTACTCAGGAAGCAAAGATCTGGAAGATTGTAGTTTAAATCCAGCCAAAACAAAAAAGTAGCAAGACCTCCATCTCAACCAACAGCTGGATTTGGTAGTACACATCTGTCATCTCAGCTATGGCAAGAGGGGTACATAGGCATGTGATCCAAGGTGCTTCAGACAAAAAAAAAAGCAAGACCCTACCTGCATTTTAGTTCTGGATTAATAAAATTAAATCAAGATTCTAAAAAGGCAAATATAAATGTCTCAGATAAAAGAGAACTGGATAGCATTCAAAGCAGATTAGTTATATAAGGCTAATACACTTAAACACATAGTGAAGAAAATTAAAATTACTTAAATAAAATACAGAAAAGAATCTGCATTAGTGACCTGAGAGATGATTTTAAGTATTTTAATACATGTATGTGGAGTCATGAAAAGAGGAGAGACAAAATGGGACAAAGGAAAATCCAATAGGTAGTTATTTTACAAATTTGATTAAACTTTAAAACCACAGAGCCATGATATTTCAGGAACTCCAAGAACAAAAAACATAAGGCACTAAAGCATATTAGAAATTAAATTACTTAAATCCAGTGAAAACAACTAAAAGCAAGTAGAGAAAAATATCTTTGAACATTAAAAGCCATAAAATAACAATAAACATCATCTGGAAACAATATTATCAAGATGGTAGAAGGATGCCCCACTTCCAAAAAAAAATGCTGATAAAATAAGTACTTTTAAGATAGACAAAAGCAGAGAAAAACAACATCAGCAGACCTTTACAGTAAGAAATGATAAAGGAGATCTTCGGCAGAAAGAAAAGGATGCTAGATACAAATGTGAATCTATGTGAAGAAATGAACAGCATCAGGAACAGTGATTTCACAGAAAATATAAAAATTTCTTTATTTAAATCTTTATAAAAAAACACTTGACTTTTTGAAGCAAAAGAAAATAGCACCTTGTATGGTTTATAGCATATGTTTACATAATTAAACTTTACAAAAATGCATACATATATGTAACATATGTAGAAGTTAAAGGCCTAAGAGAATATGTACTATACGGTTATATTGTAAAACTATTATATGTGTAAGTATTATACTTATATTGGATATGTATATTGTATCATAAAGGCCTAAGGGAAGTATATTGTAAAATTCTTACATATGAATTGAAACAATGCTACTTCAAAGAAGGCTCTATTAAAATAGAGATAAAGATGGATACTAGAAATATTGAAATAATTTTATGTAACAGAATTATAGGTACAAGGTCAGCAAAAAGATAAACTGAAATTACAAATATATATATATATATATATATATATATATGTAGAGTACCTGCCTATGAAGCACAAGACCTTGACTTCAAGTATCACCGAGAGAGAGAGAGAGAGAGAGAGAGAGAGAGAGAGAGAGAGAGAGAGAGAGAGAGAGAGAGAGAGAGAGAGAGAGAGAGAGAGACATAGAGAAATAGTGGGATTAGCTGGAGGCATGGTTCAACAGTAGAGTTCCTGCTGAGCAAATGTGAGACTTTGAATTCTAACTCTACTATCCCCCTGCCACTATATTATATATAGTGAAATTCAACCATACAAATAAACACAAATGTAAATATAGTCTAAACTCAATTAAAAGGCAGAAATTGTCAGACTGACTTGTTTGAAAAGCAGTGCCCAAATATGTGTTGTCTGTAAGAAATTCATGTCAATTATGAAGAAATAAACCGTAAAAATTAAAATAAGTACACCAATGTGAACATACATAATGCTACAGAATTGTGGCACTTGAAGAAACTAGAAAAAGAAATAATATTTAAAAATTATACTTGGACATGAAAAATTAAACAGGACTCTAAATAGTCATACAATGAGACCAAAAGAGGATATTGTTAGGAGACCACAAAGGCGCAATAGCTATGTGCATTTGATCATATAAAATGTTTATCAAAATGAACTACAAGAAATGGAAAAAAGGATTTTTTTCTTTTACATTTTGTATTTTGTTTTTCCCCTTTTGTCAGTTTTCATTTCTGTATTTTTTATCTTGTATGTAAATTTATCTGATTTGGGGAAGGTAAGAGGAAGAACAGAAATGGTGGGATAAAGGGTAAACTAATTCAGCAGTGATACTCACTCAACAGTATGCTGAAAATGAACTATACAACTTGTGGGGGAGGGGATTGGGAACCAAAAAAACTGGGAGAAAAGGAGAGAAGTGACACTGTTCAAAAAGAAATGTACTCATTGCCTGACTTATGTAACTGTAAACTTTCTGTACATTATCTTTACAATAAAAATGAAAATATGAAAAATTACATGAGACATTATTTAAATGAGCTAGGCACCACTGGCTCATATCTGTAATCCTAGCTACTTAAGAGTCTGAAATCTGAGGATCATGGTTCAAAGCCAGCCAGGGCAGGAAACTCCATGAGACTCTTATCTCCAATAAACTGCTCAAAAAGGCCAGAAGTGATGCTATGGCTCAAGTGGTTGAGTGCTGGCCTTGAGCAAAAGAAGCTTAGGGGCAGAGCCCAAGGCCCAGAGTTCAAGCTATAGGACAGGCAAAAAATAAAAGAGGGGGGGGGGGGGGGATGAGGAATTGTTTAAATGACAAAAAAAAAAAAAAAGAGAAAGAGAAAAAAAGTCAATTATATTAAAAGCCAGTCCTAAAAGAAAATTTAATTTCTAGCCAGAAAGGTAAGAAAAACAAAAACAAATCTCCACATAACAATTAAAAGGTCAATAGGGGATATTATTAACCTAACACTAACAAGGTCTAAAACTTGTACAATAAAAAAAAAAATCTTAAAAAACATATCAAGGTTTCTTCAAAAAGAAAACCTGGGTTGTCTGTTAAGAAAACTGCACTTTAAGGTTTCCAGAAAGTAAACTCCTTTGGGAATTGTCCTTAGCAAAGCAGCTTTTGCTTCTCCTTTTGCTGGTATCCTAAATTCTAAACAAAAGTCACACCCAAATGATTAAGATGTTGACTATTAAACAATGTTTCTTGGAAAATAACAAAAGTAAAATTAATCCTTTTAAGAAACCACACCCTTCCTTTAGATGCTGTCTAGCAATCTCAGTAGAAGAGTAATTTAATCTGAAAAAAAAAAAGATGATTATTTGAACAGAAAGCACTGCTGAAGGTCACTGAAAGCAGATACCCAAGTCACAGAACCTTTAGACTACAGCACCCCCAAACCTGTTGTCTCCACATTAGGATTAAAGGTTGCCCAGGCATGTGACCAGTTCTTCAGAGGAAAAAAAAAATCCAACCCAATTCCCCAGCTAAGTGTAGGAAGGCTAGTGAGAAAGAAAGCTGCCACTCTGAGCCTCTCATTCCCATATTTACTTGTCTGTGGTGCTCCTCTCTCTTTCAACTGTTCCCTGCTTCACCCTGCTCTACCAAGTAAGTCTCTGCTAAACTCCTACCTTGTAAGTTTTCCATTTCTTCAAAGCTTCTGTTAGTTCTTTCTGCAGTTCTTTTTGCCTATGGATCTTGAGTTCCTGTGACTTTCATGGGAACTGAGAAGCAAAACTGAGAATTTTTTTGCTTTCTCTTACTGGGGAGCCCTCCTACTTGCCCCTCTCTTTCTCCCATGATGCTATCTCAAAAACCCAGATAAAAACAAAAGGGCTAGGGGCCTAGCTCAAATGACAAAACACCTGCCTAGGAGACCCTGAATTCAATCTCTATTATCAAAACAAACAAAATTGCCTAGTACCTTCCATGCCTTCTAGCATGTATTACTGATAATAAGAATCTGTCTTCTGAAGAGAAGTTTTTTTCTTTGCAGCTTATCAATATGTTTCCACTTATATGCCTTATAATCTAAGTTTCAACATGATGATATTACTCCAAGTATCCAGACTCAGGGAATTCTATAAATAAGAAAAATTCTCAATTGTCAGCTCTTCAAATTCTTTTATTATGGAATTCATATCAGAAAAATTAAGACCTCTCCAACTAGACTCCAAGTGTCTTTTATTATGTTTTTAATCTTATATATCTTCATACTGCATTGTAAGTGGATAACTCAATATTCTCAGGCCATCAATTTTCTTAATTGTGTCATCTCATTTACTGAATTTATTATTTCAGCCACACATGGTAATACATGTTTGTAATTCCAGCCCTCAGGAGGCTGAGGCAGGAGGAGAATCTGAAGTTGCAGGCCAGACTAGACTACATATTGAGATCCTGTCTTAAAAATAAAATACAAAACATTTAATATTTTTTTTTTGGGGGGGGGGGAGAGGGGTCCGGTTGTGGGGCCTAAACTCTGGGCCTGGGCGCGGTTGTGGGGCCTAAACTCTGGGCCTGGGCGCTGTCCCTCAGCTCTTCAGCTCAAGGCTAGCGCTTTAACACTTGAGCCACAGCCCCACTTGCGACTTTTTTCTTTCTGCTTATGTGGTGCTGAGGAATTGAACCCAGGGCCTCAGGCATTCAAGGCAAGCACTCTACCACTGAGCCACCTTCCCAGCCCCAACATTTAATATTTCTATGACTATAGTTACCATTTGGAAAACTTGTGACTGTTTTTTGTCATCTTCTATGCCATTTCTGCATAATTTCAGATATTTTAAATTTTCATTTTAACCAATGTGATCTCTTTATCTCTTGGAATAATATGAACATGCTTCTTTTAGTCTTTTTTTTTTCTATAAAAGCAGATTTGTATCATCTGGAATGAATTTATGGTCCCATTGTTGATTTTGTTAATTATCATTCTGGGTATTTGTTTTCTTCAAGTGTTTTGGAGTTGCATTTAACAGCTAAGTCTGAGTGAAAGACTTTTTGCCTTTGATTTTCCTCTCACTCCACTGAGCTCACCTGTCCTCCATCATAGTTCTGCATCACTACCCGGATGAAACCTGACTTGACAGTCCCATGGAGCTCCAAGTTCTCTCCCCATCACTCCACAATGAGCCAGCCTGATTCCCTCCCTGATTCCAAGTTGGAAGCTACATCTCCCTTCTTTTGCTCCCCAAAACCCACAGAAGCTACAGTCTGGGGGATGGAGAGAGTACATCTTTAGGTCTCTTTTCATGAGAAAGGTAACTTCATCCTGATCCCTGGCTTCAAGTACTGGGTCTAGATCCCGGAATTTTCAGTCCCTTTTGAGAGGAAACATGGAACTGTTATGTAGATAAGGATAAACAGTGGTGGACCTAATATGTGGCTGGTAACATGTGTCCCAAAATGACATCTTTTTCCCACCAGTGCCTTGTTCAAATGCTTCTTCCTGTTCAGATACTTTTTCCCATAATGCCCTGGATGCCCACACAACCAATGTAAAGAGCTAGGGCAGTGCATGCACAAGCCATGAAGCACTCAGTGCAAAGCCCAAGGGAGAAGATATGGGAGGAGCCCTGGATATAACAACCACCATCCAAGATGACTATCTTCGTTGCAGCCCCTTTCCTGATGGAGAGTTTCTGCTTATGTTCTTCCATGACTTTCCTTTAACTTTCAAATAAACTTACTCTGTTTATCTTAAACATTTTCCTGCAACTTTTGCAAACCTGCAACTTTTTGTTGCTATATCCTCAGCCTTTGTAGGACCATCATTTCAGTCCAGTTTGTTATCTCTTACGGTTTAGTTATCTAGTCAGCCCACAACACCATCTTGTCTGGAAGCTGAGTTATGATTTTTTTTTCATTTCTTTTTTAATGTTTTGTCTCTGCAGTTGCAGAGGGGACAGAGGGCACATACACATTGCAATAGTTTGACAAGGCAGAGATTTCTTTAGGGTAACAATTCTTACCAGGACATTTATTAGGTCAAAAGATTCACGTGTTGTTTTTTTTTTTTTTTTTTGACGTTTCTGATTCATGTTGTGAAAGTGCCCTCCACCTGATATCAATTTTCATGTCTATCACTAGACAATCCCATTTCTTCACTCAAGCACCAGTTATTACTAAACGTTTACATCTTTGGAAACCTCACAGATCACAAGTTCCCCACTCTAATTCACATTTCTTTATAACTTTTCATATGCTTAGTGACATCTTCAATGAGTGCTCTTCTGTGAAATGCTTGCTCCTGCCTTTCATTTACCTTTTCTTTGGGAATATATATTTTCCTATCCTAAATCTAAGAATCTGTACTTTATTTTATTGTCATGTAAAGACAATGAAGCCAAACCTTTTTTTGGGGGTTGGGGGAGAGGGGGTCCGGTCATGGGGCCTGAACTCTGGGCCTGGGCGTTGTCCCTCAGCTCTTCAACTCAAGGCTAGTGCTCTACCACTTGAGCCATAGCGCCACATCCGGCTTTTTTTCTTTTTGCTTATGTGGTGCTGAGGAATCGAACCCAGGGCCTCATGCATGCAAGGCAAGTGGCTCTACCACTGAGCCATCTTCCCAGCCCTATGAAGCCAAATCTTATGCAATTTGATTGAGTATAATTTTTTTCATTTCCTCTTTGCCATGAACACCTTTCTAAGGAATAACTGAATCATTGGCAGAGCTTACCCTGCTTATATCTAGTGGTATTACATTTTGCAATCTCATTTTTGGTTGGTTTGGGTGTGTGTGTGTGTGTGTGTGTGTGTGTGTGTGTGTGTGTGTGTGTGTGTGTGTGTGTGTGTGTGTGTGTGTGTGTGTGTGTGTGTGTGTGTGTGTGTGTGTGTGTGTGTGTGTGTGTGTGTGGTTTGGGTGTATGTGTGTGTGTGTGTGTGTGTGTGTGTCCTTGCCCATGCACTAGCACTGGTTCTAAGGCTTGGGAGTGTGTGTGTGTGTGTGTGTCCAGGCGTGTGTGTGTGTGTGTGTGTCCTTGCCCATGCACTAGCACTGGTTCTAAGGCTTGGGAGTGTGTGTGTGTGTGTGTGTGTGTGTGTGTGTGTGTGTCCAGGCGTGTGTGTGTGTGTGTGTGTGTGTGTGTGTGTGTCCTTGCCCATGCACTAGCACTGGTTCTAAGGCTTGAACCCTGCCCAGGGCTTCATGTTCACTAGGCTTTTTCACTCAAGGCTGGTGTTCTACTACTTGAGCAACACCTCTACATCCTCCAACATTTTAAAATGTTGTAAGACAGCACCTTTCACTGTAACACTTTTCCAAGCACAAGTTAGCTATACAATTTCTTTATCTCAAGGCAAATTTTCTTTCAAAGTAAATTTTAAACAATAAAACTAAAGAATCAAAATAATATACTTAATGTACTTAAGCTGTTACGATAACTTGAATATCAAAGTTACTTATCTAACTGACTTAGTTTTGATGTTTTCACCTAGAATCACCAATTTTAAGAATGTAAAGCCAGACACCAATGGCTCTCACTTGTAATCATAGCTACTCGGGAGGATGAGATCTAAGAGTGACAGTTTGAAGCCAGTCTGGGCAGGAAAGTCCTTGAGCCACTTACCTCCCATTAACTACCCAAAAAAGACAGAAATAGAGCTGTTGCTCAAGTGATAGAACAATAGCCTTGAGCACAAAAGCTCAAGGACAGCACCCAGACCCTGAGTTCAAATGCCAGGAGTGGCACACAGCCCTCCCCCTCACCAAAAAAAAAGAAAAGAAAAAAGAACTACTAGAACTTTGGGGGAAGGTTATGTATCTAAACAATATACTATCAATATCTAAACAGTAAGTTAAACTATTATATTAGATACTTTCCTACTGGCCACTGACTCACACAGAACAATTCTAACATCTCTGGACTCTGTTTACTGTGACTGCCTTGCAAGCACGTGTTCCTTGGGTCAGCTCCAAAGTAATTCCACTGAAAATAGAGATACCACTTACCCAACATTCTTCCTCACAATCAAATATTGTCTATGATTTTGTAAGCGAATACAATACCAAAGGCAGGATCATTCCAAACCATAAAAGAGAGATAACAGAATTAATTAAAACTCCTCATGCCATTCTGCCTACATTTTAGCTCCAACAACCTAATAATACAACCTTTTACACTTCTTAGAGAAACTCCTCCCCAACTGCCCATACCTGTTGAGATGCAAAGCCAAGTTCTCTCAGTCATATTTCAGGGTACTTTCCACCTTGAAACACTATTCCTTGAGAGTACACTCAAAGATCAGAGGGCAGAGATTTCTCCATGAGATTTCACCAGGTGTCTTACCCAGCTTAGCATTAGTATGATAAAACTTAGCATTCTCCTGCCAGCAGTCCAACTGTAAATAACCACACTTGAGACCCATAGGATTTCTGATTTCTTTGTAATTTTACAAAGCTTTAACCATTAAAGCATGATCAAACAACCTGCCATGGGAAAACAGATGAACAGAAGACTGCAATAAAGCCATCAGTAAGTGACCTCAGTGACTGTCCATTTAATAACCCTTTGTCTCTAACTGTCCCTTGTAGGCTCTCAGCTGTTTCCAAAGCAAGTGCAATATAATAAGACATTAAATACCTCCTGTTACATGGCTACAAGTGAATTATACAAGACAGGATATGTTATTTAACATAACCAAAGAAAAAAAAATCCTATAGCTGCTGACACAGCTGTATCAACTATCAGTTTCTTCTAGCAGGGATGAGAAGTTAAAGAAAAATACCTTATTTAATAACTACTTTAGAGGTTCATAATACAAAGTAGGTATTTCTTTTTGTTTTCATGTATCTATTCCCAGGATCCCAGAAAGTCAATACACACTCCTTATTTTCAACATTGCCTGACTGAAGCATGGCAAAGAACTCTTATAATTTCATCAGTATGTATTTAATCTGATTTCAATCTATGCATTTAATTTTATCAACTTTCCTCTTCCAATTATACCATTAATGAAAAACTTCTACTGCTGGATTGTCTGATAAAAAATGAATAATAATTCTAAGTTATTCCTCTGCACATATGCCAAGGCTTGCAACCTAACCTAAGCCTCACATGGGCAATATAATTATACTATAAAATACAAATTCCTATCTGAGATATAATAATGACAGCACCAGATTTTCTTCTGAGTGAATGATTCTGTTCTTAATAGAAAGTGTATAGATATTTACATAGCTCTCAACTTCCAGAGGATAAAGGGTAGAAGAGTATAGCCTACATAATATAACTGTACAGGTTCCAGAACCAGCCCTTAGCAGTTCAAAACCTGCCTCTGCCACTTGTTAGCTGTATGACCATGAACAAAGTATTGAACCTCCATGTGCAATCTTTCTTTCCCTACCAAACTTCCTGAAGATCAATTTAAGATAAGTGCTTAGAGTTCCACTGTCTTTTAGCCTGGTCCCAGTGTCTGGCTTCAACTACTGCCACTCTACTAAAACAATTTTGCCAAGGTTAATGGTCAATTGTACTTGCTAAAACAGCACCATCCTTTGAGTCATTATTGAAACATCAGCCACAATTAAGAGCATCTCTGTTTTCTCTGGTTCTGTAACGTTCTTTCCTTTGCATTACTTCACTCTAGAATGCCTTTTTTCTCTGTTCCAAGTCTTTTCTCTTCTGCCCTTATAGCAAACATTGCATATCCTTTTCACTCTTTTCACTCTACAAAACATTCTTCCTTTAGGCAATCTCATTTTCTTCACAAGTCTTCATTACAGATTAACTCTCCAATACTCATCTCTGGCCCAAACCTACATTTAAAACTGTCTCTAGGATGTCACATCTTAGAAGGTCCCACCAGCACATGGGATTCAAGAACAAAGTCAATGTTTTTCTTGCCTGAGTTTCTTAAATCTGTTTCTCCTGTTTCTAATCATATGTTAATATCATCATCAGAATGACTACAAATTTTGGACTTCTATTTCCTTTCTCATTCATTTTGCCCACATTTATTAACTGTTGAAGGCCGTTTTATCCATCATAACTCTTTTAATCTTTACCATTAATGAAGATGAGGCAGATCTCCCCATTTTAAAGAAACAATACCAAGATTTAGATATAATCTTGATTCAAGATTAGAAAGCTACTAAATGTCAGAGCTGATTTCGTGAGTCCTATCTACAAAGCCCAGGCTGTCTATCATAGTGTGAGATGGGAATGTCTATTTAAACATACACGTATCCCATTCTAGACACTGTCGCCACTGACAGCCAGGTCTAAAGAAACAACAGTGGTCAAGACAGACATGACCTCTGCCTTTATGGAATAAAACACATGGTAGAACTGTCAGTTAAACAATCAAATTACAATCAAACATAGGAAGCTCTATGACACAGAAATCAAGTGTGGAACCACAGCACCTAACTGAAAGGCTCGTGAGAGGCTCTCCCCTGAAAGTAACATCTGACTGAAACCAGAAAAGGTAGTAGATGTTTGCCAAGCAAAAACAGATACCATTTTATACCCCCTAGGACCACTATCAGAAACAAACAAAATGGAACAGAAAATAACAACTGTTGGCAGGAATGTGGAATGTCTATACATGGTTCTTAAGAATATAAAATGGTACAGCCCCTATGGAAAATACTGGGACTGTTTCTCAAAAAACTTAAAAACAGAATAACCATGACTTGGTATTTCTACATCTGAGTTTATTCCTAAAAGAAGTAAAAATAAAAATTTAAGTGTACATCCATCTTCATAGCAGAATTGTTCACAATAGCTAAAAGGTAAAAGCATTTCAAGTGTAAAAAAAAGTAAAAGCATTTCAATAGATCAATAAAATGCAATATAAACATTTCATGGTATATTATTCAGCATTAAAAAGGAATAAAATGTGTATGCATGCTATAACATGAATAAATTTTGAAAAGTCTGTGTTAAATAAAATAAGCCAGTCAGTAAAGTACAAATACTGTGTGATTCTGCTTATAAAAGGTACCTAGACTAGTCCAATTTAAAGAAACAGGACTTTGAGAAGGCAGACATAGGAAGATACTGTATCGTGGCTACGCAATAATACAATGTATGCAATAATGGAAATGTTCTGGAGATGGGCATAGTGATGGTTACCTAACAGTAAGAATGTATGTAACATCACTGGATTCAACACTTATAAGTGGTTAAGATGGTAAATCATATATTTTGCCACAATTTTTTGAATCAGCTTTGTCACTCTTTGTACACATTGGTCCACTTTCATATGAAAGGTATAAATCATTTCCTCCTAATATTTTATAGAATGCAGTTATACCCCAAACCATAGGACATTTACATGGGAAAAGCTAGTGAAATCACAATATTTTATATTCATGCTTTAAGATGTCCCCTAAAAATCTGGTTTCATATAATCTAATTTAGTCTCTTCTTCAATCAACAGTACTTATTTTTACCTTTACTTATTTTTGTGACAATACTTGGGCTTGAACTCAAGGCCTTGTACTCTTACTTAGCTTTTTAGTTCAAAGCTAATGCTCTACCACTTAAGCCACATCTCCACTTTCAATTATGTGCTGGTGCCTTGGAGATAAGAATCACAGACTTTTCTACCCTGGCTGTCTTTAAACCACGATGCTCAGCTTTCAGCGTCCTGTGTAGCTAAGATTACAGGCATGAGCCACCAACATATGGCCCAGCATAGTATTTCTAATACCTTAATTAGACTATACAGATCACCAAACTCTAAGAAATGGTTTTAAAAAAAAAAAACAGCTATCCTGTCAATTCTAAAATTAAGCAATCATATAAGCATATCCAGTATCTTAGGGCTTTTCTAACTTAAAAAACTTTTGTTTCAGAGATATTAATATCAAACTAGGACATTTATAAATAGTTTACCCTACATGAGAAAATTAAGCATTCTTAAGTTCTATAATAAATTCAGTGCATTTCCCAACATAAATAACATGCTATTATAAGTGTTTTATATTTTTATCAGTGAATTTTTCCATTTATTAAATAGAAATTACATTATTAAATGTCTGTAACATTTGAGCATAATATAGACTCTGTATTACAGAATTCAGCTCACATTAATACTACAATTCAGTCTAAAAAAAACACAAAACAGAGAACAAAGTTTGTTGTTGTTGTTTCATTTTGATAAATTTAAGAATGCCATCTATACTTTAAATCATACTGTAAGATGTATCTTAAGAAAATGACCTATTTCCAAACCCCTTGTGTAAGTATGACATAAGGAAAGTTCAGTCCATTCGGATCTTCTGATTTGTCATCCTATATATGATGCTATCATATCCAGGGTCCATGTTCCAAATGTTGTAGGAGATGATGAGGACAGCCAGAGCCAAGGCAATCATCACCCAAAGTACCAGGTTGAAAACCACTGAATACTCAAAATTATATTTATATGCCAAGTTATAGGGAATTACTTGTTTCTCTGGTTTTGCCTCAAGGATCATCCTGGTCTTCCTCACCAGGCGTGTGTCAAAGGACTTGATGGTCACTAACTCTACCACTGCATTCCCTCCATAAAGACTGTACATGTCATCTGCAAACTTTTGTAGAGCATCAACGAGGATCTTAGAAGCATCTCTGAATTGTTCCGACTCTTTGCCATAACGTTTCTCAATTTCATCCAAACCTACTAGCTCCAGGGAATACAAATCAGGAGATTGATCCTCAGCTATGTGCTGGTGGAGAGTTAACAAACTTGAGATCTCATGAAGCACTTGCAGTTCAGAAAGAAAAAGCAGGTCAACTTCCTCATTCCTACTCAGAGAATTTAAAGGGAGTGAACTGAGAATGGAGTTTTCTTGAAACAGGTGATTCCGGAGTTGCTGTAATGTGACTGAAAGGTCTTCAAACACCAAGTTAGCCTTCCCCACCAAATACACTCTTTCCTCGCTGGGAGCCAACTGCAACACTACAGGCGTTTCTTCAGAGAATAAGGAGTGGATGGCATTTGCCACACTGTCAAGACTAAAAGGAACTGCATTTTCCAAGGGGTAGGAGATGACTCTTTCTGTGGGGAAGGCCAGTTTGTCTATTCCTTTCACCATTACCATAATGGTAGCTTGGGGCCTGCGGAATAGGTTACCCACTGCAAGTCCTGGCCAAGAAAGGTTTTCTTTCACAGTGAAGCCCATGGACAAAGCAGCAACGTCTGGGATTCGCTCTGCTGATATAGGCCAATTTCCATTTCGGAAAACAACAGACCCTGGTGATCGTAATATACTAAACTCGTTCCCCCAAACACCTGCCACCAACAAGGACAGGAGTACGAGGAACGCAGTCGTCATCGTGCCGCGGCCGCTGCAGCAGTGCAAGGCGACACAGACGGCCGGCGGGACACCGGCGACCACCGCAGCGGGAGGAGGTGACTTGCTCGAGCTGGTTTCTACTCCCAGAGTCCGCCGCCACAATTTCTTAAAAAGCATTACAAACACTATATTTGAAGGACAGAAAGGAAAATAATTTTTAAGACATTAAGAAGTTGAGAAAGGCTAGGGAAAAAAAATTCCAAAAACCCTCCTAAGCACTTGATAGGATTTCTAAACCAGATAGTCTTAAAGGTCTGAGGCCACATACTGTTCTCAAACCCAGCAACCAGGTCTCATTTTTTAGCACCAGGGAATGAGAGTAGAAAAATAAGTTCACAATTGCCTAATCAGAAATGCAAAGTATCCCTCTAAATTAAAGTTAGGAAATCTTCCTCACATCCTGAGAGAGCTGTCAAGTTTATCTAGGCAGAGGAATCTCAGTCATGTTAAGTCTAAACCACAAAGAGTCTAACAGCTAAGCTACAGAACAGCATTCTGAAAAGACAAATAGTACTTGTTGCTTTTGGAGAACCTAGTTCATGAGAGGAAAAATTGCTTTTGCTTGTGTTCTCTGAGTATTTTGCAGATCGGAGCTCAAGTTGCAATTCATTACAGCTCTGCCTGCCCAGGAGCCTGTGCCAATGACTCCATTTTCAAGGTATCTCTCTCATCCATAAAATTCAATCCAGGCCTTAAATTTGGTACATGAAAACCTTGTTTCAGAGACTATCTTTGTATTTGTAGGTATGTCAAAGAGTCTATTCGGATAAGTAATCATAAATAATTTTAAAGTACACAGCAATAACAGATTGTAAGCTTTCCCTTTGTGATATACTTCAACTTTATAAATGTTCTGCAATCTTAAACTAAAATGTTTAATTTAAATTGAAATTTCAAACACAACTTTTACTACTTACACAATATGCATTGAATGAGAAAATATACTGTGATAAGGAACATATGCTCAAAAATCTTCTATACCCAGGAGATTGCTTCAAGGTAACTGCCCTTCTGGAGACCAAAGAAATAAAAGGAGGAAATGTCACTACCAAAACTATTGTCCAAAAGACAATGTAAGATTGAACATGAGGTCAATTTTATATCAAATACAGAATAGTTACATAACCACAAAAGGGAAAGGCAGTTAAGATTAGAGAATGAGCAAAGATGAAGGAGAATTTACAAGCTTTAGTTAGGATGTGTCTCTGAAGAAGATCTACTGTATTATAATTTCCTGCTCCCAGAAATCTGTACTTGTCACTCCTGTAGGGCAAATAATTTATAAATGTTGGAAGAACATTACTTGGTGGAAATAACTGCAGTCTATTTTGTGGTTTCTCATTGATATTCCCACCAGACACTATACAAACTCCATGGAACAAAACATGGTGTTTCTGAATTACCCACAATTATGTTAAATGAAAGAGGGAGATTTGATAAGAACAAAAGATAAGGGACTAGCCTAGAGTAAAACAATCACAAGAATCAGGAGCACTCATTTCTGTGTTTATTTTTCCATAAACCAGCAATAATGAATAATTCAGTCAGAAGTAACTGACTGGTGTAGACCTCCATCAGTCCCATGGAGTATACACACTCATTTGCCTTTTCGAGCTTATTACTTGATTAACTACAACTTCATTTGATTCACCTAGATTAGGGACATACTGTATAATCTTCAAATCAAACATGTTTATCTGATTCGTTAAACATGCCAGACTTGCAGAGAAAGTTAAATTGAGGGCAAAAACGTGAAAACTCAGGAAATAAAAAACTCACTTGTCAACACTGCAATGTCAGTCTCCTCCCCCCCATTCGATATCAATCTCAATCTCCCCTCACCCTTTCTCTCTCTATAACCCTTTTTATCTCCCTTCTCTGTCCTCTTTGATGTTTAGTTTCTCTGAGGTAAGGTCTTGATATACAGTCTAGGTTGGTTTAATTTATAAACCCAGAGTCCTGGGTTTACAGGCATGTACCACCATATCAGTCTTACTGTTAAGTCTTAAATTTAATCTGCTACAATTATATGAGAGTCTTTTTAAATCAATGTTAAGTTTTATCCCATTAGTGACAATTCTGGAAGCTACCACACAAATACTTCCCCCCCACCCAAAAAAAGTTTTTTATTCCAATTAGTAAGTTTAACTTGAGCTAAGAGGTATGTTTATACTTACTATTTACAGTCAGAGAGTCCCTTCCAAGTCCATTTTTTGGATTACTAAAATCAAAGTAATTCAACAAGTTGAGTTTTTCAGTTGTATTTTCCAGTAAGAAGAACCCAGTGTCCTCTTGCAATAATATTTAGAAGCATTTTTATCTAGCTGTCCATTGGCCCATACGGTGATGATGTACACAGCAAGCTCCTTAACTGGGACACACAAGTTGGAATGTAAATGCTGCTGCCTAGCAACTGAAGGTGTGGGATTTTTAACAAGAATGCTCAGGTCACATTTAGTCTTTCGATATAACAGCCTTAAGCTAATAACTTGATAGTACCACTTATTAGCATTATTCTTATGATCTTCCACCTCATTTGACTGTTACCTATTAAAACATCAGAGTAACATACTATCCAAATGAATCAATGAACTCAAAACAGCCACAAGGAATCTAGAATAGTAATTTAAACATTCTAAATGTTTAAATGACATTTTTGTTCATAAGAAGGCAAATTATCTTATAGATTACATCTGAGATAATCTCTTCTGAGTCCTGTTCCATTCAAGAGGCACAGTTAAATTTTCTGGTTTTATTTCAATATGGTCTGATCTGCCAAAAGATACACAGTGTGTGTTGCCATTCTGTTTTTGAATATATACTGTCAAAAATGCTTGGAACCACAGAACCATATCAGAGGAGCAGCACACAGGCTTGATTTCCCTACTCATAGTAACTAGTAATCAAAGTTCAAAGAGTACTTTTCTTACTTATGGCCAAAATAATATAAAAATAATGTGTATGTTTATGTACTCTCTTGTATGTCAACTTTCTCAAGCAACCCTGAGACCACTAAACAATTTTCTCTGCTTCAAAATCCATTCCAAATCCATCTACTTCTCCTCACTTCCAGTTATCCTCCTGAGGCAAGCAACCTTTACCCTCACCTACAACATTCCTCTGGCCTTCCTTTTGTCCCCTGCCTATGGTCCAATCTCCAAAGAAATCAGAGCATCTCTTTTTTTAAAAAACAGATGGAATCATGCCACTCCCTTGCTTATATACTATTTCTTTCTTAATGAGCTCCCTCTGCACATGGAATAAAATCTATACTCTGACATTACTGTGTTTCCTAATTATAGCAAGTCTCCCTCTCATTCACCAGTCTCAAGTCATACAGGCCTTCTTTCTGTTCCTCAAATAATCCTTTTCCCTAGGCTTTGCACAACTTTTGTGTTCTCATCTATTCATTCCCAAACCATCCTAACAAAAACAGCACCCTCAACATAGTGACAAACTGTCATAAGCATGTTTATTGACCTGTCCTTACTACTTGTCTCTCCCAGTAGAATGTAAGCTCCATGAAAGCTGAACCAAGTGTACCTTCCTTTCTTCTTTCACTCAATTATTTTCAGACTTATTTTAGTCCAGGCATCTTTCTAGTTAATGAGATTCAGCAGTGAACCGAGGAGGCAAAAAAAAAAAAAACCTCTTACACGTACTAATGCTCAGCCAGAGATGCTCAAGTCTCCAGACAATGATGTGATCTTAGGTTTTACTGTGCTTTGATATGACTTCTAAAACTATTTTCATTAAACCAATCAAATTCCTAATGAATGAAATCTACTGAGACTGGTCTCTACAATTATAACTTATATTCAAGCTAGAATAATACCAAAAGCTTAGCTCTAACATAATTATTTAGAGCTGAGTGTTGTCCAAAAGCCATTTAATACTTACCACCTTATAAGAAAACAGCTTTCCTTCCCAATCCTAACCTCTTTCATAATTTCTCTTAAATCATAATCCCTCACCACTTTCACCTCCTCTGTAACCCCATATACTACTACACTTTGGCAGGGGAAAAGGAATGAAGTTAATGAACACATTGAAAAGGCTTAGATATATGTGAATACATTTGCAATATGTGAATTCTACTCTAAAACAGTTTAATTTTTTTTTTTTGCTTAGTTCTAATATGAGCATCATTTATCTAGTGAATGACTAGTAATGAAACCTTCTTGGCAATTACCTGTTAGATTTGTCACACCCAATTTAGCACTTCAGCAATTATAAGAAGTAAAGCCCAAATGTGAAATCATTTAAGTCTAGCCTTCTTTTTGCTGGTAGGATGCCCTGAATTCCACCCAGAGGAGCCTATCACTGCCAACACCTTGACAGCTCACCTATTTGCAGGTCCACTAATAAATGCCTGCTATCTTTCCTCCAACTAAAGGAAGAAAAATCCTGGAAAAGCACAATCCATCTCTTTTGCTACACACATACAGAAAAGCATTGTCTTAAAAGGTACCATGTAACCAATCCAGGGCCAATTTATATGTTCAATCTATATAAAGTGCTAAACCACACACAGAAAAATTACAGAAGAGCATGTGGGATCATAACCAACTTAGGTATTATTAGTTTGATATTTAGACTCATTTCCCTACACAACTTCAGAGAGTTTTCAGGGCCTAAGTATATAGGCAGCAAGCATACTATTTGATTCTGCAGAGCCTCCTAGAATAAATCATGTACTAAAATGTACATAGATTCTTTGAGAAGAAACTATTCGTATAGAATACCAAGTTCAGGTCATAAGATCAAGAACTTGCATACAGTATTCACCTAAAAGGGCAGTGGTATCTAGCTTGAGGTGGCTGACTCACTATAACTGCCTACTTAGTTATTGTTTTTTACATGACCACCTTAAAAAAAGTGGGACCGGGGTACATCTTCTGAGAGCACCCTAGCCCCACTAACTCAGAAAGTCAGGAGAAGGATCTAGATTGTTTCTGTGTGCATCATTTCTAAAGTCTCCAAAGCAAGGTAACAATCAATCAGGTTTAAAAACCACTGACCTACAGAACTTATAATTTGAACACAAATGTCATAAGAAATCAGGCACTTAAATGAACAAAGCAAGCAGATAAGTCAAAGAAAGTAATGGGAGTATACATTCAAATTAAATTTAATTGAAAAAACTGAAAGTCCAATTTGGTCCTCCTAATTTGCTTTTTTTTTTTTAAGACTTTAGGTCTCTGAATTTAAGCACCATATATCTTTTCTTTCTATGCCTGATACAGTGTCTGAGGTGCAAAACATTCAATGAATCACTATTAAATTACTGCTAACGATGGGGGAAATCCCAGCTCTTTTGATGTTATTTGAACTGCAAAGGTAACTCCACCTTCCTCATTCTCAACCAAAATGTATTGTACACCTATGATATACAAACTAAGGATTGAGCTAAATAAGACAGAAAGATTCCTATCCTTGTGTAATTTATGTTTTATAAGATTTATGTTATGTAAGATAAGGATAAATATATTAATAAATAATCCAACTACAGACAGTAATGAGTGTCCTTCAGCATGAAAATGGCTACGTTTTAGCTAGGAGGCTTTTAAGCCACACAGATATCAATGAAAGATATTGGCTTAAGAAGACCTGAAAAATACTAATCTGATTGAGTATAAGGGTAAAAATTACAGACCATGAACTCTACCATTTTTCTAGTTGAGAGGCCCTGGACAAATCATTTAGTCACTATGGACCTATGAGACTAAATGACCTCTAAGATTTTCTAGCTCTAAGATCTTCTATTCCAGGAAGGATGAATCGGCAAAATTCACTGGGATGTCCATGTCCAGTTTAGAATGCCAGATATTTTGATGTGTTATTCCTCAATCGCTGAGTCTTGACATTTACACATTGTTCTAAACTAAAAGTATTTCTCAAGCATCTCATGAGTCCTCTATAATTTATCTAAGGCCAAACTACAGGTTCAGATATCTATGTAAGAGCAATGGCTACATTGCTACATCCAGGCTAGCTTATGAAGCCAGCAGTGATATAGGTCCTAGTGCATAGGAAACTAAATGTCAAGTTTAAAGGGATCCAGAAATTCAATTCTCTCATTCAATTAACATTGAACTGTAGGATGCCAAGTACTAGTCTTGATTCTCTAAGAAAAAAAAAAAAAATCAGCTTTCTCCCATAAGGACTATAGTCTGGTAGAGACTCTTAAAGTAGGTTTCAGCGACATCACTAACCCATAAAAGTAAATGTGAAGTGTGAGTACATGAGCACTTTTCTGGGGAGAGGGTCCACAGCTTTCATCATACTATTGAAAGAGTCAATATGGGAACAAGTGGAGTTTAGACAAGGTTAGTAGTGTGCAAAAACACAGCCAAGAAACTGAGGGTGTAGAATGATTCTTGCTTGGCACACACAAGACTCTGGATTCCACCCCAGAATGGGGGGGGGGAGCACAACAGAAATTTGAACCTTGATCTGCTAGCCTTACCAAACTTGTATTTTTTTCTCCTCTTCTCTTAAAAAGAAAATGAGCCACTGAAGCTTCCACGGATCATGAACCAGAATCACACACCATCTTTTACAAGGCAGATCCAAGCCAACAGTCTTCCACAGGTTGCAGGAGCCAATGGCTCAGGTTCTCCACCTCTGCTTCTCCCAGGTTAAGACAATACAATAGTAAGAGCTCAACACATGACATCAGGGGTCTTTCCAGTCCCAAGTCAAAGCATATGTCTCTCTTGAGGTAGCCCAACCCCAAGGTCATAAGCTTAACTATCCCCATGACAAGAGTCCTAACTTTTTTTGGGGGGGGGGGGGTGTCCGATCGTGGGGCCTGAACTCTGGGCTTGGGCACTGTCCCTCAGCTCTTCAGCTCAAAGCTAATGCTCTACCACTTGAGCCACAGCTCCACTTCTGGCTTTTTTCTTTTTGCTTATGTGGTGCTGAGGAATCAAACCCAGGGCCTCATGCATGCAAGGCAAGCGTTCTACCACTGAGCCACCTTCCCAGCCCAAGAGTCCTAACTTTTAATCTATCCTTTCAACTTAGCACATGTGACCAGATCTCACTCTCCTAATTTATCTCTTGGCCTAACTCTTGGTCTAACTCTTGGTCTTGAAGTATTATGCTCACAAAAATGGCTGTTTCCATTTCATGAGCCATGTTGGAATTTGTATAAAAAGATACCCACAAATCAGGAATCAAACATGACAGAGTTAGGAAGTATAATGGACAAGAATAATGGGAAGGACCTGACCGGTGCAATCTATAGACTAAACCTCTGGCCCACTACCATACAGAAGTTGTGTAACTTTGGGTAAGTTACTTTCTTCTCTGAATCCTGCTTGTTAATTATAGAAAACAGAGACAATGATAATTCCTATTTTGATAATCAACAAAGATTCAGAACTATTTGAGGGATACAGATGGAATGAGACACATGGGGTTCCTTTCCTCATGAAGCTTATATTCTAGTGAAAGAGAAAGAAAAATAGCTAAATAGTCAATAAAATAGAAAACAAATTTTAATATCAATTACATTAAAATAATAGTAGCTAATAGATCATAGTCATACACAATATGACTATATACAATATGTCAGAAACTACTATAAAAATTACAAAAATTTAGTTAAATCTCTCAATGGAAGGATATAGTATTATTTTATACGAAGAAAATTACAATGTCTTATATAATCACACAGCCAGTAAGAGGCAGGACCAAGACTAAAATTCGGTCTACCAGCATAACCTCACTCTCCTCTGCATCAATGATTTTATGAAAACAGAATCTAGTAATGGATGTAATGGAGGAAAAGTTGAAGAGGGGTGGTTAGGAAAGCACACTGAGCAGGCATCACTTTAGGTTTGAGTATACATTTGGGAAAGGAAAGTTCTTGGCAGAAAGAACAAAGGATCAGAGGAAGAACCGGCCTAGAGGTTTTAAGGGTCAAGTGATTCTGGAAGGCTAGCAGTTGGATCTGAGACAGGAGAAGCCATATGTTGGGTTTGTCAGTCAGAGCAAGAGAAAACCCCATTATGTGTATGATGTACTCATTAAAGGCTATATTAAGATGACACAATTAAACTTGCTTCTTTAAAGTATAAATCTAGGGTTGGGAGTGTAGCTTACTGGTAGATTACTTGCCTAGCATACTCTGGGTTCAATTCCTCGAGAAGGAAGGAAGGAAGGAAGGAAGGAAGAAAGGAAGGAAGGAAGGAAGGAAGGAAGGAAGGAAGGAAGGAAGGAAGGAAGGAAGGAAGGAAGGAAGGAAGGAAGGAATCTAACATATTCACTAATGAAGGAGTAAACACAAATTAAGGGTGTTAAATTCCAAGTAACATGATCTATGGCAGTAGTTAAGTCCTAGCTACTCAGGAGACTAAGATTTGAGGATCATGGTTCGAAGCCAGCCCAGGTAGAAAAGTTCATGAGATTCTTGTCACCAATTAACCACCAAAAAGCCAAAAGTGGAGCTGTGGCTCAAGCAGCAGAATACTAACTAGCCTTCAGCAAAAAAGCTCAGGGACAGCGCCAAGGCTTGAGTTCAAGCCCCAAAACAGGCACAAAAAAATCAAAAACAAAAATCAAAAGTCATTCTGAGCATTAGATAAGAACACATAAAACACCAAGTAGAGCAGCCAATACAAATCAGGCATTTACAAAACCCAGTTACTTTCTCTGACAAATGCCAGTAAATAAGAGCTTTGGGATAAAACTATAAATCATACCGAAATGACTAATCCTCTTTGACGCCCCCGCCCCAATTTCTCCAAAGAAGCCTATGCTTAGAGAGTAAACTGGGAGCGTACCAAATTTCCAAACACAATAGAGAATTGATCTATTAAAGGAGCTGGACTGTTAAATTAAAACTGATTCTGTGTGCCAAGCTGAAACACAAAGGGATCAGTCTTCTTGAACAATAAAGACCAGTTAAGAGGAGACTCTAGTTACACAATCCCTCCCTCTTCACCGTAAGGCACTTGGCTGGAATTTTTTTTTTAATAGAAAGGACAAACTCTTGAATAAATGTAATAATTGTTTCAATGATGTGCCCCAACCACCCAAGAAGTTAAAAAAAATAAAGAAAAGAAGCTGGAAAATTGGGATTCTTCTCTTACATGATCAGTTAACCACTGCCTCAAATCTAGGCTTTATTCACAGCAATGAAGAGATGCTGTGAATTCAACCTGAAAGCAATTCAACAAGCAGAAAGAGCACCAAATACATATAAATAAATAAATAAGCAAACAAACAAATAATCAAGGAGACCAATGACGGGAAGAATTTGTGCCTATTATTGAAGATCCTTTTTTTGGAGGAAGCTTTCTTGACAATGTCCCCAATAGCTGGTCACCTCTAACCCTGTCAGAGTCAGTTGTCACACAAACAAGCAATGTCTGCAACACTTACCACTCATTTTTTTAACAACAGCAACAACACACAATCATAGTTATTGGAAATAAACATGAATTATCACCAAAGACAGTTTAGAAAAAGAAAAACTTCCTGAATTTCTTAGACTAAAACAAAACAACAAAAAAAAAAACAACAATCAAGTGCCAGGAATTCCAACCCTTAGCTCACAGCAATCCTAGAAACAGGAGAGAAACTTGTTCTCTATATAACTCAATAAGTTCCAGAAGAAAGGGAAAATTAGCTTTGAAGAAATAATTATGGCGAGGTGCTAGTTGCTCACATTTGTAACCCTAAACTACATAGGAGGCTGAGATCTGAGGATCACAGTTTGAAGTCAGCCCAGGAAGAAAAGTCTATAAGAATTTACCTTCAATTGACCATCAAAAAAAAAAAAAAAAAAAAAAAGCAGAAGTGCTATGGCTCAAGTGGTAGAGCTAGCCTTGAGCAAAAGCAGCTCAAAGACAGCACCAGGCCCCCAAGTTCAAGCCCCAGGACAAGCACAAAAAATAAATAAATTATGGAAACTCTTAACTCTAAACATCTACCTATTCAGATCTTCCTAACAGGCCTACTAGAATAGTATGGCAAAGGATCCACATATGCAATATGATTGTCCCAAGAATACTATTGTTTGCTTTTTTACTCTGTTGTCACTTCTACTGTTAAAAAGAATGATCAGAACGCTATTACACTGCTGGTGGGAATGTACACTTATACAACCACTTTGGAAAGCAGTCTGGAGGGTCCTTAGAAAGCTAAAGATTGACCTCCCTTACGACCCAGTCATACCACTTCTAGGCATCTACCCTGAACAACAGGAACCAATATACAAGGACACGTGCACCTCCATGTTTATTGCAGCACTGTTCGCAATAGCTAGGATATGGAAACAACCTAGATGCCCCACCACAGATGAATGGATCCAAAAATTGTGGTATCTATACACAATGGAATATTATGCAGCCATTAGAAATGACAAAATAATGGCATTTGCAGGGAAATGGATGGAGCTAGAAGGAATCATGTTGAGCGAGGTAAGCCAAGAACGAAGAGACAAACAGTACATGGTCTCCCTGATAAGTGGATGCTAAATCCAAAATGTTAGGTGATATGACAAAACTAACAGGACTTAAGAAACAAAGAACTCCCACTCATCTGGTTGAACCACTACCAAATATCCCCATGCTGCTGATCACATATATGGTATATAACATGTGAGCACCGTTATATATTACAGACTGTGATAGACAATTTGCTCCAGGAAAGTTAGAATGAACTTGTGACTTTAAATGAGCATCATTATTCCACAGTACTGTGAATTTCTGGAAGTTATGTAATCACTTAATCACAATCAAAAAAAAAAAAAAGAACCTCGGGGAAGGGAGGGAGGGAGGGGATGGTAGGGGGAAAACAATGGAGGGGGTAACAATGTTCAAGAGGAAGTGTACTCATTACCTCACTCATGTAACTGTAACCCTCTGTATAGTATCTTTACAATAAAAAACTTTAAAAAAAAAGAATGATCAGTAAAATTGCAAATGTCTTGAACAAAGCATTCCAGCAATACCAAGCTACACTAGAAGCCAGTAAATTATTTTTAATATTATTATTTTATTCTTGACAAATATTTATACACATATAAAATAAGAAGTGTTGTTTGGGTGTATATATATATACATATATATACATATATACACCTATATGTATATACACACACACATTTGGAATGATTAAATCAAGCTAATAAACATATCGACCAACTTATTATTGGGGGGATGGTGATACACATTCTAGTAAAGTGCAGTGGTACAGACTTATAATTCCAGAAAAGTAAAAAATGAAAAGGCCTACTATTTTAGCACTTTTGAAACAGACTTTTTTTGGTTTGGGGGCTTTTGTTGTTGCTGTTATTGTTTTTCAATGCTGCAAATTTAAGCCTATGATAAGCCCATGCTTTACCACTGAGGTAAACCTGTAGCCCTGATATACACATTAGTGTTAATTTTAGTCACAGTGAAAAATAAATCTCAAAACATGGTAGTCACTACTGTTTTCCTAATTTATTCCAGTTAAAAAAAAGAATAAAGGAAAATTAGTTTCACTTAAATATGTCCTTGATGAAACAATAAAAAGTATAAAGTATCTTTTTACTATTCTCTGTAAAAGGGAAAGTAAAACATGGGAGGGAGAGAGAGAGAGAGAGAGAGAGAGAGTGTACTCATAAACACCAAAGTAACATGTCTAAAGAAAAAGTACTTGTGTAATTTGAGCTGAGTGGCTGAATTAGCCCACAGACCACTACTTTTATTTTAAAATTAAAAAATTTTTTTTTCGTTAACTAGTCTTGGGTATTTTACAGCTATTTCTTAAAAAAAGAAATTACAGAAGAAACTTGTCACTTCTGAGAAAACAACTATGTCTGTTACTAATGATAAAACTTAAGTTTTCAAGCAAAAGTCAGATATTTGAAAATCTTATATTTGCCACCTTATGGTTGGCAGCTACCAATATTTAAAGACTTCTCTGGGAGATCAGTGGCAGATAACACAAGTGTGACTCACACTGTAAAACAAAACAAATCAATACTTTGAAGGCCTTCATAATTCAGTTGCCAATAATGTTCCAAATTACCAAAACATTGATTTTACAAAGTCATGAGAAATGGGTAAGAGGTCCATTCAAACGGCAAAACAAATCAGATTTTAATGGAGTAGAAAGTTAACCAGAGCTGTTTCAGAGCCCACTCTGTCTAATCCTTAAAAACTATCACTTGTCTAAAGAAAATAAGTATGTATATATAACTGAACACTATTCAGTCATTTAAAAGATGAAAATAGTATCATTTGTGATATGATAATATGGATGAATCGGAATGAAAATACATTAATTAAAATAGCCAGGCACAGAGAGACAAATATTGTATGAGCTCACACATAGAATCTGAGCCCAACCTATGAAGTAGAGTAAAAGGGTAATTTACCAGAAGCAGAATGGGTAGAGAGAGGAACAAGGAAAGTAAAACTGTGAGTCAAAGGTTACTAAGTTCTAGTGATCTATTGTACAACATAATGACTAGCTAGTAATCATGTAATGTATATTTCAAAATTGTTAAATGGTCTAACCACAAAGAAAGGTTATGCATGTGAATGATGGATATGTTAGCTTTAATCATTCCACAATGTAAACATTTATCCTAATACCACATTGGACTATAATGTATATGTATGTATGTACGTACAATTATTTGTCAATTGCAAATATGTTTTTAAAAATAAACTGTCAACAAATAACAGCTTATTTTTAAAAACATATTAGTATAAAATATTATTAGTATGATATTATAAGTATAATATTAGTATAATATTAGCATCTACTAGCTGAAGAATCCACTCAAAACCTCTCATTTTCATTTAGTATCTTTGTGAGACTGTATTTTGTTCATATGTATCAACCAACCCAACGTTACAATGACTGATGAAAAAGTATGTATGGAAATTCAGCTTCCAAGACATTGGCACAAAAAAAAATTGTAAAGTAATATCAATCTTCTTGCTAATTTTATTTTGGAATTTTTCATTTTAAAATGTTCAGATATAACAGGTTCTCTTTTTTTTCTTTGCTAATTTTAAATGTATAGAGATTGTTTTGTTTGGTTTTGGTTTTGGTTTTTGCTTAAAGCAAGACACTACTGGCTCACAACTGTAGTCATCACTACCCAGGAGGCTAAGACCTGGAGGATCACAACAAAACCAGTCTAGACAGAAAAGTCCATGATATTCTGTCTCTAAAACACCCAACAAAAAGCTAGTCTGGAAGTATGGCTCAAGTAGTAGAGTGCTAGCCAAGCAAGCAAGCTGAGCAAGTGTGAGGAGACCCTGAGTTTGAAATCTTCGTGCCACCAAAAAGAAAGGAAGGGGGGAAAGAGAAAGAAAAATATTCCTGTTTCAGATCCTAATACAGTAAATATCAAAAGTTGATCTCAAATTGGTTCACAGTGATTTTTAAGAGTACAAAAAGGTCTTGAAGGAAAAAAAATTGAAAAACTTTGGCCTAAATCAAACATAATAGCTGCCTTCACACTCACTAGCTCATTCATACTCTCTCTCTCTCTCTCTCTCTCTCTCTCTCTCTCTCTCTCTCTCTCTCTCTCTCTCTCTCTCTCTCAACAAAACTTAGAATGAAGAAAAACTGACTTTCTTAGGATTTTATTGTGTAATGTACTTAAAGCCCATGGGCCTTACTAATTTGCATGTCTGATTTACTCAGAATCCTTTCTTCCTTCTCTCTGGATAGACACCATAGAAAAATGCCATTGCTATTTTGCAACCCACACTTAAGCCAACTGCAGTGCTGTGGCACAGACCGGGAACTTAGGCAGCCTGGCAAGCAGGGATAAGGAGCTCAACTCCAGGCTGTTCCCTCCCAGGGCCCTTTTCAAATACTAAATCCACAGAACATAGCATTAGTTTGCTCAAAGCAAATAGTTAATTTGTCCTTTCACTGGAAATCAAAAGGACAAAATCACACAGTGAGAGTATTGCTTCAGCCCCCACACTGACCCTCCACCATGCCCTTTTTCCCAAGCAAGTGGATGACTAAGCCATGAAGAATCAACAAATCAATCAGCCCCATAACAAATATTTATACTGCCTACGTGAAAAGGAGAATAAATATTCATAAAAAGAAAATGAATACAGGTAATGAAATAAAAATGCCATAGTACATACTGCTGTAAGAAGTATGAATACAAGAAGAAAAGAGGCATGTGCCAAAATGATCAAGGGTATGAATAAATCAGAAAGTAGTAAATTAATAGCAGGTAATAAGAGCAGCAGAACTAAAAAGTTGGTAATCAAAGTTAGTGATCAAACATCAGTGATTAGACCTTTTGGCTAAAACTCAGTTTCAGCAGGGGGAGGATGAAGATAAGGCTAGAATAATAGATTTTACCTTGATTATGGAAGGTCCTTAAAGTCAAGAGAAATAGTCTGGTTTCTATCCTGAATGTAATGAGGATACACAAAAGACTTTTGAGAAGGGCAGGGACACAATAAAAGCATGTATTTTTAGTTGTTGTCCAGTTTTCTTTGTTGTCCAGTTTTATTTTTTGTCCAGTTGTCCATAATCTAGTTATGACATGGCTGAATTAAAAGAAAACAAGATTGGAAGTCAGAGGGCCAGATAAGGAGACTACTAAAAAAGCCCAGGCATGCATGAGCTAGACTTGAATGAGGAAAAGGCCATAGAACCTAAAGAGAATCAGGAGTTAAACAGACAGATCTGAAATCTAACTAATACCCAGACAAGGTACCTTGGAAAGGTGGGGACATACACAAAAACAGGAAAGTCAATGTAACTGACAATATTTACAGAAGACCTACTAAGCTGCTGGATATGCTAGATAGCAAATAAGATACTGGCAAGGAGGTAAAGATGTGATTTTGAACATAATGGCAGAAAAGGTAATTTGATCGACGGGCACTTGGCAGCCTTCAAACTCTTACTATTGTGCCATCCTATGCTGCTGCAGAGGATGGAAAGGGGGAAAAAAGAACATTTCCCCAGACCCCTTTGTAGCTTAGATTCTGGATGAGATTTAGGTGTACCAATTAAAAAGGCCCCATGTGAGATTTAGAAGGTAGAAATAAAACAGAGGTCTTCATCTTGCTGTTTTGACTTTTTCTACAGGCAACATACACTAACACTAGATTTTCTCCAACAGTACAGGATCTGGTCATTAACTTTGTAGTTATCAAACACCAGTTGTTGTGATGGTATTTTCTTGATTCCCAGTTGCAGCTACAGTTGTATGTTCTGATAAATCAACAATTCTAATAATGGCTTCCTGATTCCTATCCTGCCTGTATGTGACAGGTGTGCAGCTCACCTGTCAAGCCAGTCTGTAATATTGTTTCAGAAGCCTATCTCTAGAGGATCAGCCTTAAAGCCCATTTCTCTGGCCATCAGGAAGTTCCCAAAAAATACTAGAGCTATTTTCTTGTCTTCCTTACATAGCTTCATTTCCTGCAAGTAAATCCAAACATACACTGTGGGTGTAAGGAAAGGCAGAACAACCAAAAAACCAAATGAAAACATTTGATATATATTTAAAAGAATGGGACTGGAACTTGGAAACAAAGTGAGGTCATAGAATCATGTTACTTGTACATATTAGTCTTGAGATCCTATACTCTATTAATCCATTCTCTAAAATTTCTACAATTCATTTTGAAATCAACAAAGACAAATATCTCGGCCATCTTCAGTAAAATATAATCTCTTAAGTTTATCTGGAGCTGTGACTGTAAACACAAGCAAAAATGTTTTTAAAGAGTTTTCATCTCATTTTTTCCTAGTGTAGGAGACCAGAAGGATAAGTACTCTAATCTCAATTGTAATAAATGAACAAAACCCAGAGGAGGTCAAAAGTGTACCTAAAGTACAGAAGTTAGTATTTCAACTAAAGGATTTCCTGCTGTAGTCCTAATTTCTCCTCTTTGGTGCTCTGTCAGTTCATTCTGACCATGTTCTAACAAAAATGTTAAATTGTTGGTATAGAAATAATACCAGCCTAAAAGGACTTGTAAATCCACAAAGAATAAATGGGTCTAACTTACAATAATAAAAATATTTTAATTCAAATTTATAAATTTAAATTGTTTTCTGGTTTTTTTTTCTCCACTTTTAACCTAAAATGTTGTTTGTGCCAGGTTTGCTGCTCCTACCACACATTTCCAACACACAATTATAACTAGCAAGTATCTTTCAATTATCTGGGCAGCTACTCGTTTATTTTTCTATCATTCTACAAGTTGAAAAATTAACAGTGGTGTGTTTGCAAATTGTTACTCAGCCCTTACATAAAAGGTCAAAAATGTTTATATTCTGCACAATTCCAGTTTGAAGAAGCATAAAATCAAGTTAATATAAACCTATTCTGAGCAAATGTGCAGAAAGTAGCCCTGTCAGAGCTTAAGCTTTGACCTTCCAAACTTTTTCCACAGAATGTACAATCCATCACGTACAAAAACACAGTGGAGATGTGAGGTGTTGGTAAGTACCCCTGTTAAGGAGAAATTCTGCTAATTATTACACCAAATAAGCATAGTTAACAGGCCATGGCCACAGAGGGGCATGTTCCAGGGCATTAAATAGCTGCATAGGGTAGAGAAGAATATATTACACTATGCCCTTTACCAATAAAACAATTTCCCTGACACCTAAAACTCCAGTCAGCTGGAGCACAAGTGCTCTGTGAGCTCAGCTGGTGGAAAGTGATACTTCAGTGCCACCTAGTGACAGAAACATTTTCACATGCAGAGGTTTGGGCAAGTGACAGTATCTTCCGCTAAGCTTAGGAGGGAAAGGAAAGAGGAGGACAGAAGCAATCCCATTTTGAAGGGCTGGAGATAAAGCTCAGTAGTAGAACATGTGCTCAGAATGTGTTAAGCCCTGGAGCTACTCCATAGTCCTGCAAGAAAAGGGAGAAACAAGATGGGGGAAAGGAGGAGAAACAAGATGGGGAAAAGGAGGAAGAGAAGGAAGGGAAGGAGTACGGAGGAAGAGAAGGAAGGGAAAGAGGAAGAAAAAGAGGAGGAGGAGGAGGAGGAGGAAGAGGAGGAGGAGGAGGGGAGGAGGAGGAGGGGAGGAGGAGGAGGAGGAGGAGGAGGAGGAGGAGGAGGAGGAGGAGGAGGAGGAGGAGGAGGAGGAGGAGGAGGAGGAATAATCTCATTTTGAGGACTCTTTAAATAGCTGCTTTTATATGGGTTTTTTTTCCCTTTCCCTTCTCCCTCACCTCAGCCATCCCAAATAGATATGTCTCAACATAAATTCTAAAATTGAATCAACGGCCCAAAATAATCAGCCACTTACCAAATATAAGTTTATTTTGCCAAGAATCCTCTAGTAGAAAGCTCCTACAACATAAAATGTCCCAAGGGAGAAAAAAATAATCTTTTCATCTGAAAAGAGTTAAAGGTTTCCAATCCATAGGCTAAGTTTGGAAAACAGCAGACTGTGTATCATATAAATGCAAAATTGTTAAAAAGTAGGACAATTTAGCAATCCATGGCAAGAGTTGTGTGATAATAAAGGATTGGGCAACCTCAGAGAATTGCTTTTCCCATAGAGTGTTTCCAAGCTGCTGATTCCTAATGTAGCATTGGGTGGTTACAATGAACATTCCACAGAAAAACAGGGTACTCTCAGAATAGGCCAGTGCCAGGAAAATCATGTCTTTCTCCCACTAATGGTTTGATGAAAGCAATCTGGTGTACATTACTGTAGTACAGTAATGAGCTAGGCAAGGCCACTGCCTCATGCAGTTTACATTCTAAGGAAGGCAGAAAAAAAAAAAAAAAAAAAAAAAAAACAAGAAAATAGGTGGTATATGAGAGGAGGGTAAGTGACACAGAGAAAAACCAAACAGGGTGCTGGGAACAGAGAATGCCAGCAGGCAAAGAGATGGGAAGTGCTGTTTTAGGGGTTATCAGAGAAAGCTGCTTGAGAATACAGTGTTTAAATAGTCACCCAGAAGAAACCAGAGAACCAGCCATACAGGTATCTGAGGGACAAAATTCTAAAATGAGAGATGATCAAGCACAAAGAACCTGAGGCAGGAAGCATTTGCCTGTTTAAGCAACAGATCCATGCCAGTCTGGGTACATTAGAAGAAAAATGGGAGAAGGCCAGAGAGAATGTGGGTAACAGATCAGAGAGAAAGCCACAGTTGTGATTTTTTTTAATAGCAGCTTTGTTAACATATTTCACATCATCATTTATCCTTTTAAAGAGTACACTTGAGAAAGTGTATTCACTGAATTATTTGATTATCACTATTACTTAAGCATTTTCATAACCCCTCCCCTAAAAAAATTTACGGCTAGTAAGGGGCTAGTAAGTCCTTTTTCTCTCCTCAGCACTTGAAAGCCAGTCAGCTTTGTTTCTACTGACTTACTTTTTTCTGAACATGAAATCATGTAATATATGGCTTTTGCAGCGTATCATTTATCAATACTTCATTCTTTTTTATTGTCAAATAATACTCCATTGTATCAAAATATCACATTTTTAATACTCAGTTATTTAACAGGGTTGTCCCACCTAAGGCCATCATGAATAATCTGCTGATCCATTGTAAAAAGTGGTTTTCCAAACAACATCTCCCAAGCATCCATGCAAAAGTACCTCCCTTAAGGAGAACAGGAGAGGGCTGGGAAGGTGGCTCAGTGGTAGAGCGCTTACCTTGCATGCATGAGGCCCTGGGTTCGATTCTTCAGCACCACATAAGCAAAAAGAAAAAAGCCGGAAGTGGCGCTGTAGCTCAAGTGGTAGAGCGCTAGCCTTGAGCTGAAGAGGTGAGGGACAGTGCCCAGGCTCAGAGTTCAGGCCCCAAGACCGGATCCAAAAAAAAAAAGGAGAATAGGAGAATTTGAATGCTATGGTCTAGAAAACCAAGAAGTGGAGAGCTTGTTTGGAGGTTCTAGCAGGGGAGCGCAGCTACTCGTATACCCTAGAGCGAAGAACGGTCCTCCTCTATAGGGGATGGTAGTCCTCTTTGACCGAGCCTGCAGCTTCGGGAGGGACGCACATGGAGCGGTGAGGGAGGAAGGGGACACCCCGCCTAGTCAGCCAGATCAGCCGAATCAACCCTGGCGATCAATGGGGTGACAGATGTCACAGCCAGATCACCCTCACATCCGAAGTGGAGTAATTGAAAACAATGCCTTTAGCATTAGTATTTACCAGATCAAGCACCTATATCATTAGGTGATAGGTATTTTATATTATTGGATTTCATAGGCGCAAATGCTTTATTAGAAACTAAATAGAGAGGGAAAAGAAGGCAAGGGAGAAAATGCAAAATATGTCATTGCCTTCCTTCATCACACTTTGCCTGAGCAAAAATATGTCATCAAATATCAAAAACAGAATTATCCTAAGACTTTCCCAGGTATTTCTGAATGTTCCACTCACCATCAAAATAAATACTAGATTGCACCCACATTTCACACTGAAGTTACAATAAAAAAGCAGACTTCTAATATATTTTAGTTTCAAAAATTCATTTGTGATTGTCTATGTTTTCTCAGAAATCTCTGGGAATACTTGGACATTCTTGGGAATGAGAAAATCCAGCTTACAAATTATTTTCAATTGCAATAACATGTCTTACATACAAAATGTGACATCTTCAGGAACTGATAGAGGGATGCGTTTCATACACATTTAATAATACAACTATTTGTTTTAGTTCTGGAATTTTAAGTTTGGAATTGATTTTTTCCACACCCCATACACTTTAATCGACCCCTAAAAAAATCTGGCTGAGGTGAGGAGCTGCTGTTGCCTCCTCTTCCTGCTAAGTTCTGGCTGCTGGAATGTTGAACAGAAGCGATGAGTGCCACTTCCAGGTCTGGCCCATAAAACACTCTGAAACACATCCCTGCATGCCCTCTTCCTTTCTGCCTGTTCAGAAAGAAGATAACCTAAAGTGACCTTTGAAGTCCTCTGTTGGAGATGGAAAGAAAGCCTCCTTAGCTTATATCCCTAAATAAATGCACCATGCTGTCTACAGTACTCATTACAGTTACATGAGCAAGAAACACATTTTTATTATGTTTCAGTCATTAAACAGTACTTAGATTTGATTTTTGTCACAGCAATAACCTATGCCAATATATGTCCATAGGGTTATACATAGTACCTGCAGCATCTCACAGATAAATGACCTGGATTAATAATGCACACCTTCATCTTTGTTATACGTACAATTACGAAATACTAATAGAAATAATAGCTGATGCTTGCATAGCAAATACACTGCTTTATCTAAATTAATTCACTGAATCTTCAAAACAAACATCAGTGGTGTTACAATAATTATCTCCAATTAACTGATAATAAAACTGAGAATCAAAGAAATTTAAGGGACCTGCCCAAGTACTATGGTTCTGGTTCTGGCACTCAAGCATTAACTCAGCATACTTTAAATGTGGAGACAAGCAGCAAAAACTTTAATTCCAAGTTAGTAGTAGTAGTATTTTTCATTCTTTCTCATTGCCCCCCCCCACACACACACACAGTTTCTTTCCTTCTTCCTTCTCGCAAAAAAAGATAAAAGGATATAATAGGTAATATCACCTTCTCATATTTGTCATATATACATGTTCATTATTAACCTCAAAAAGAATTTCAGGACAGTTCTGATTTGCTCTGAATCCTGACTTCAAAGAGCTATCCACTGTACATGCGGGTCCAAAAGCCAGTGGAATTATATGCTCGCTTTCATGAAAATGCAAATGTTCTGAAAGCAGCTAATAAGTAAATCTGTACTTTTCCAAAGCAGCAAGATTAACTTCATTGTGGGTTAAATTTGCTGAATATCTGAAAAGGACATCCAAAATAAACAGTCATGTACTAGTGGTAGCCAGGGGTGATGTGACCAAATGCACACTTGAGAAGGAATTCAAGTGTAGTGGTGAACATTTCCCTGATTCAAAGTAAACAAAGAAACAAAGCAAGTTTTGACATGGACAAGACATTTGAGATCATAAAAAAGCAGCAGCCTTGCCAGCGGGCTACAAGTCTCGATTAAATGCATATTTCAGATGACTCATAAACCACCCCTAAAATGACTGGGCACATGAGCCAAACAGAGGCTGTTTCTCCCCTTCCACAGAGGACTATCCATTTACTATCCATGTCCCACTATGGAGAGTTGCCCCTTTAAAGACTAACAAGAAAATTTTAAAGGAGCAATGGATTCCCTTCCTATCTATAATCTAGGTTATTTTAAGAAATAACCTAGAAATCACCTTCTCTCTCAAGACAGACATACAACACTGTCTCAAGCAAAGGTAGAGTTTACTGACCAGAAGCCATTTCTCCAAGCCAAGTATATTTATTTTGTGCAAGGTACTACTAGGAATGTTAACATTTATTATCTCTTTTTATAAAAGATTTAAAACACAAACTCTCTTTAGCAGCTAACAAAAAAGAGGCAGATGTGGAAACATTCAAATTCATATGGCTCATTTTGAAAGTAACCATGTGAAGGATCAAAGAATGTCAGGTACCTAGACCATTTTCAAAAAGATATAAAATCAGCTATGATGTTACAAGTTAGAAAGAAATCCCAAATGCTAGAGACATCAATCAGTCACTGAGCACCTGCCTGAATATTATACTGTGTGCCCAGACCTGCGTTAGGAATTGTAGAAGACATAAAAGGAGGTTACAGCTAATATCATATTATGGCAGCTAATGATAGCTAATAGCAATGGAGCCTTTACTATGTGTCAGACACTACACTAAGTGCCTTAGTCTATAGTAACACATTTAACAGTCCAGCCACATTTTCCAGACATAGGAGAAATAAAAATCAATGATCTTATTACATTAGACAGTCAAAACTTTAAGATGATTTCTGGAAACTTTTCCTATGCTTAGGATAGTGAACAATTTATTCCTGACTATGATTAAATTGTCTAAGATATCCTCAGAACAAGATCTATAAATGTCATAACGTCTGACCTATGTGCTGAATGCATCATGTTATAATAAGCACAAGGAAAATTACCCTCTTTGATCTAACATTAAAATTGAGGAGACCCATGGGCTTAATAATGGCATTTTTTAAAAGACAATGCATAGTTTAAAAGACAATGCACAGTAGCATCAGAAAAGAAAAAAAAAGAGCAAAGTCAGATTATAGCACATTCTCAACATGAAATCTATTGTTGCTGATAAGGAAATAAATCTAAAAGGTGTCGAAATTAATCTTCACATTTACCAACAACAAGAATTTGGTTCAAATCTTTAAGGTCATATTAAGGTAACAGGCTGGATTGAGCCATCCATCAGGTAAAATAAATGCTCCGGAACGTCTAAACAGTGCCAAGAATTCGTAAGAAACACACCACTTCTAAAAGTGGAGGTCAGCACAGAGGCCTGGTCCAGTGAGGAGATGCCCTGTGGCTGCAGGTCTAAAAAAAACGCTACCCTACAAATTCTCACCAGACGCTTAATCAATATCATGCCTTAGGACCCAAACTGCTACTATAAAATCAATACTACCTTTATTTTAAGTAGCAGAAGGAACAATGAGATTATCTTGTTCCTTACAAGTCTGTCATGGAAAATCTGGCTCATGGTGTATGTTATCTTTTGCTTGTGCCTGAAGGAACGTGTTTGTTAGGTTTGGAAGCAGTCTGGCAGTACAGCCCAAAGAGAGGAAAAGGTGAAGGAATACATACACACCAGCTTAGGAAAGCTGAGGCCTAGAAGTTCATTATAAGCCAAAGAACAATGATTCATAAAATGAAAGGTTCTAAGACTTTCAATCGCCAGCTTTTATACTGGACCTGACCTCCAGCCCTGACCCTCAGATTCCTCCCTCCCAACAGTCTACTTGACAGCCCCCTAAACATCAAATAGGCATCAGACTTGTTCAAAACAAAGCACTTGATTTACCCCCAATACCTTCTCTCCTTCCAGACTTTCTCCTTCCTCAGTCTTCTAATCTCAGTAAATAGTCACAACCTAGTCAATTAAAAACCTGGTGTTACCTTCAAGGAATCAAATTTCCCTTTCCTTATACACTCTCAAGGAAAACCAAATCAGTTTGCCTCAAAACTATATTCCATAGTTGCCACCTGGACTAAGCAATCAGCATAGCTCTCCCCAGAGTTTTCTTTCTAATTCTACACAAGCCCTCCAATATTCCCCATGTAGTACCCAGAAACACTTTGTAAAATGCCAATCAGTTCAGCTTGCCTCACACCCATACTCCCCACCTTGAAACTCTCCAAACTTTAACATCATCACAGCCTACAAGCTATACCATGATCTGGCCTCTCCTGTTTGTCTCTTTCTCCATAAGTTCTAGCTACTGGCCACCCCTGATGCCCTAAAAGCTTAAAAGCCTCTGGAAGCTTTGTCCCTGTGGAATGAATGTCACTGTCATCTCCTGGATTTCACATCAAAGGACACTTGAGACCACTCTAAAGTATCCCACCCTTCGGTCATTAACATACCATACTGTTTACCTCTATGTGATATGATCTTATTTATTACCTTCATGTTATTTACCTTTTATTGGCTTACTTCTTCTGACAAAAACATTAATCTCCTTGAGAGGAGGAGCTCTAGTTTATGTGTCACCACAGAAGCCCCCGGGAACAAAGCAACACTGCACATATATGGCCTTCAGTGAAAATCAGCACAATAAATACATGGGTAACAACAAGAAATTTGAAATTGCTATCCATCAAACTGTAAGTATTACCAATTATAGCCAGAGACCGAACTTGAGAATAGAAAAACCTTTGATTTGCCCTAGATTGGGTTAAGCTTCTCTAACATTTTGCAATTAAAGAATGAGATGTTCGGCCATCCTAGTCTCATTCCTGAATTTAGAGGAAATGGCTTTAGCTTTTCGCCATTAAGTATAACGCTGGCTGTAGGTTTGTCAGACACAGCCTTTATTATAATGAGGAATGTTGCCTGGATTCCTAGTTTCTCCAGAGCTTTCATCATAAAGGGGTGTTGGATCTTGTCAAGTGCTTTTTCTACATCTATTCAGATAATCATGTGGTTCTTATCCTTGTTCTTGTTGATGTGATGAATTATATTGATTTGCATATATGGAATCAGCTTTGCATCCCTGAAATGAATCTTGTTTGATCATGATGTATGATTTGTTTGATGAGTTGTTGGAGTCAATTGGCCAAAATTTTGTTGAGAAGTTTTGCAACAATGTTCATCAAAGAAATGGGTCTATAGTCCTCTTTCTTTGATGAGTCCCTGTCTGGTTTTGGGATGAGGGTTATGATGCCTTCATAGAAAGAATTTGGTAGTGAATTTACACTTTCAATTTCTAGGATAATCTTACCAGACAAGTAAAAAAGGTCAAAAGCTATGTACATATGACCATATAAGATGATGCTAAGCAAAATGAACCCAAAGATAGGGATACAAGAGGTTTTTTTCTTTGTTGCTGTTGTTTTTAATGTACTATGTGATTTTATGTTCTTCCCCCATGGTATAACCCCTGTTGTCACTGTACTTGATTCCAATGCCCTGCATCTTGTATATACATTTTTCCAATTTGGGGAAGGAAAGGGAAATAACAAAATGCTGAAACAAAGATACAGGTTGACCCATTGTAACAATAAGATATACAAGACACTATGCTGAAGACAAACTTTACAAGTGGTGGGGGGAGGGAGGAGGAGTTGGGGAGCTGGGGAGGACAGGGATAGAAGGGAAAAACAAAGGAGGGGGTAACAATGCTCGATAAGAAATGTAGTCATTACCTTACTCATGTAACTGTAACCCATCTGTACAGTATCTTCACAATAAAAAAAATTTTAAAGAATGAGATGTTCAACAAGACAAGAAGAAATAAATTTTCAGCTTTTCAGATGTTAACTCCAATTTGAAGAAGCAAACAATAACAGTGGACATTCAGATACGGTTTCCAATCACCAACACTACATGAGACTGATGAATCATCTTTTTTCTGTCCATCCACACCTGCCCCCTCCCCCCCCCAACACACAGATACCCCACTTCCTACCTTCTCATGTGATTGCCCACAGGCTTCTAGCAGCCTCTGGTTTATTGACTCATTCCCTCTATCAATCAAGAGCTTAGAAAAGTGTAACCTTGGGGCTGGGAAGGTGGCTCAGTGGTAGAGCGCTTGCCTTGCATGCATGAGGCCCTGGGTTCGATTTCTCAGCACCACATAAGCAGGAAAAAAAAGCCGGAAGTGACGCTGTGGCTCAAGTGGTAGAGCGCTAGCCTTGAGCTGAAGAGAGGAGGGGCAGCGCCCAGGCCCATAGTTCAGTCCCACGACCGGACCTCCCCCCCCCCAAAAAAAAAGCCTTTTTGGTGAGTAAAGAGGAAGAGGAGAGGAGCTTACTGATTGACTCCCACTTGCTGGGTACTATGCTGAATGCTAGAAGCTTTAACAATCCAGGTCATAAAATACCACTGGCCCCATTATTAGATTTAAAAAATGAATATTAGATCCAATATTTTCCAGAAAGCAAACAAGTAAGTGGCAGAGATGGGACTGAAATCCACATCACCCAAAAATTCCAATTCTTTGTGTCTCATCATTTTAGCAAAAATAAACAGAATCTTACTTTGTTATTCAATTTGATATATCCTTTCACAAAAAAAAATGTAAACTATAGTTCACTGACATGCATCTCTTCCATTATAAACTTTTTGTATGCAATGGATTCCTATATTACAAATGGTAAAGTCCTTAAATAGTTCCCCCTTACTTATAACCCTTCAACTGGCAAATACTACCGCTGCAAAGGCAGTCCTCTCTAAAGTTTCCCTTCAAACATTACTACCTTAAAGTAGTAAAAACAACTTGCCAACTCAGGTCAATGTAATCATGGGGATTAAAAAAAAAAATCCTAGTTGGGTGACACTGTCCAAATGTACTTTTTACCTGATTTACCTAACTATAATCCTCTGCACACCACCTTTATAATAACAATGAAAGAATACAAAAGAGAAAAAAAAAACCTAGTTTAATATAATGTATATCCACATCCAGGATGCTCATGACATACCAAAGACCAGCACCCCAAAGCCAGATAACTATAGTCAACCCAAGCTTTCTTACAATACAAAACTCATTCTTTCTTCTACAACTAAAAAACAAAACAGACACATTGAAATGCCTCCTAAACCTAATCTGTGGTATCTTATGTAAATGAAGAGTAAAATTAAATTCAACAAAACCAATTGTTTTTGTCAACCTCTGTTCTTTAACAATAATTGTTTTTAATAATATTGAATTATATCATCACCAAAAGAAAACAACACAAAATAGTAGGCAGAGAAGCAAGACTAGTCTAGCTTGCTTCTTTCAGGTATTAGAAAGTATTAGAAATAATCTAAGTATTTTAGATTTGAATCTTCTAAATGAACCAGGTATTTCTTCTGTAATGTTAATTTTCTCTATATGCTAATTTATGAAGACATCCATTACAAGTTTAAAATAATATACTATGCAAAAATAAATTATAGATTCTGTTTGAAAATAAAATCACATTAGACTATTCGCTTATTTGCTACTCAGCTTTGTGTTTTTGCAGATAATAAAGTGATACCTTTTAGGGCATATTAAATCAGAAATATTGATTAAATTACAACTTTACACTTGTAGCAGCAAGCATCCATTTCTGGTACTTTTAGTCTCCCTCAGTTTTTTTAAGGACTGATAAGAACTTTATTGTTGGTATGGTTACTGCCTAAAAATGAGCCTTTCTTTTGTGACAAGATATTGCACACAACAAAATATCACCAAATCAATATTCTTCACCCTCCTCATTTTCCTCCTCATTCTTTTTTTTTATTCTTTCTTTCTGTTTTGCTTTTAAGATCATAGGGTAGTGAGTTGTATGGCGTCAGGTTCAACCCAAAATGATAAAAATGCACATGCTCTCCTCCCCACCCTAGCATGCTCAAGGGGTGTAAATATTTCATGGTATTACCATCATTCACTCGGTGCTTATATTGTCTGATCAAGCCTCTATTTCTGTCTCTTAGATACTCTGGAGGATAGCGTTTTTTCATGTCTGCTGCTCAGTCACATAAAGCCCTTGCTTCTCAAAGGTTCTTCAAAGTTCAATAATTTATTAAACACTGCTGGGGTCTGTAAGCACTCACAGAAATGCATAACTACAGAATATGTGGAACTATTAAAGCGTTTCTTTAATAAAAAAGATGACTTTAGAGAAAATGACAGCATTGTTACTTACACAGGAGAGGAGACACAATCTCAACAACTGAAGTTATGCTATGCTAAAAGACTAGAGCTTAAAATAAACAGGAGTGCTGTTTACAGGTAAGTCATAAGCAAACCCACTTTGAATTAGGCTATCTAGACAATCAAAAATGCAGCTGGAAGTCCCAGATTTCTCCTCTCTCAGGTCTCTATTTTTCCTCTTTCTAAATATGACAGAAAATTCCATAATTACATTAAAATCTTCAATAAAAACTTTAAAGGCCAATAACATATTTAACCTTATCAATATTATACCTAAGCCTCCTTATTAAACTTGTTCCTTCCTACTGATCCCAGAGCAACAGGCAGAGAAGACACTGACATAAGTCACACATAACATATAAAAACAAAGTAATAAAAACCTAAGCTGCATACTTTGATCAGCAAGTATTTACTGAACTCAGATCCATGAGTAGCCATACACAAGTAGAAATACACAAGCGGACTAAGAAAGACATTGCTCCATGCTTAAAAGGCACACAACAAGTGCTTACAATAAGGCCAAAAACAGTACAAAATATATTGCTACCTTGAGTGAGCATGTTCAAGGACCACAGTGTTTCATAGGAGGTAGAAACAAACCAATTTGCTTGACAGTATACAAAGAAGATGATTTTCTACATAATACATGGTCCTCTTAATTTAACTTGATTTTTCAAAAACGAAAGAGCCTGAAGAAACTGATAGCCAAATAAATGATTGATGTGACAAATTAACTTTTATTTAAACATGGTTAATTTCAACCATTCACTTGTGCCCTTCCTAAAACCTTACTAAATGCCTGTAAAACAAGCAGGGTAGGCCACACCTGTAATCCCAGCTACTTGGGGAGACAGAGGTGGGATGATAGAGGTTTGAGGCCAGACTGGGGGAAATTGGCAGGACTATTTGAAAAAATATAAATAAATAAAAATAAAAGGAGTGGGAGTGTAGCTCAAGTGATAGAGCATTTGTCTAGCAAGCAGGAGGCTCTGAGTTCAAACCCACGGCAAAAAAAAAAAAAGAGAGAGAGAGAGAGAAGGAAAGAAAAGGAAGGGAGGAAGGGAGGAAGGGAGGAAGGGAAGAAGGAGGGTGAGAAGAAGGAATGGGAAAGAAATCTTCAAGGACAAATAGGGAAAGAAAGGAAGAGAAGATAACAGCAGGCAAGAGATAAACTACATATGGTTAAGACACAAAGGAAATGGTAACTAACAGAAAAGGCTTCAGTCCATCTGGCAGGCAGACCCCAGTGGAGAAAAGGGAAGACCAGTAAGAAGTGACATCCATCACTGGTACTACATCTCCAGAAAGACTTGGGGAAATACACAAACCAGAAACCCAAAGGCACTGTCTCTGAAAGGAGGGCAGAGAAACAGAAAGACTGGATGGAAGTCTACAAGCAGACATTAGACCCAGATCCCTCCTCTCAATCTAACAGACAAGTGATCACCATAAGCAAAACAAGAGATGAATTGTCTGTAATGGTGGGCTCAGGAAGGACCTGGATACTACATTATTGCATGACAACTCTTAGGACAGTTGTTCCACTGGAGTTGTAAAATTGCCTAATAATGTACTTCAGTGGGATCATTTTCATCCTTTCTCCAAGCACTTAGCCCTTCTGATCTGAAAATGAGTGAATTACATTGTAGCCTTTCTTTGTTAATTTCTTCCCAACCTATATTTTAGTTTTACTTTGTAATTTCTAGAATTAAATATTAAACAACATAGATGTTCTAATTTCATATCTTTCTTCTCTTAACTATCTTCCTACTTTCTAAAAAACAAGTCTTCAATGTCATCTTCTAGTGTGTGTATTAAAATTTTTACTCCTGACATACTGTTACATTTTGAGAGCTCTTTCTTGCTAACTGTTCTTTTTTTTTTTTTTCTTTTTCTTTTTCTTTTTTGCCAGTCCTGAGGCTTAAACTCTGGGCTTGGGCACTGTCTCTGACCTCCATTTGCTCAAAGCTAGCACTCTACCACTTGAGCCTTCGCGCCACTTCCACCATTTTCTGTGATTTATGAGACTGACGTGCTGCCTACTGCGCTAAGGAGGCAACTATTTTCTGTGATTTAATTGGAAATAAGAGTCTCAAGGACTTTCCTGCCCAGGCTGGCTTTGAACTGTGGTCCTCAGATCTCATCCTCCTGAGTAGCTAAGATTACAGGTGCCTGGCTATTGTTTCCTATTTTTAATGTTTTATAATGGGAAATTTTAAACACACACAAAAAGAACTGTATCGTAATTCCCAGATATATATGTATTACCCAACTTAGCAATAATTACCAACATTTTGCTAACCTTATTCTATTCTCCCTCAGCCTATCATTTTTTTCTAGATTACTTTAGAGCAACCCCAGATACCCTAATATTTCACTTTTAATTATGTGCACTATATCTCTAAGGACATTTGTGTTTATATATATATATGGATATATATATATTCTGGATATATATGTATATATGGATATATATATGGATATATGGATATATATATATCCATATATATCCAGAATCCATATCACAACTAACAAAAGCAACAAAATGCAAGTATTACTTTTTGATTAGCATCTTGTTCCTATTCTATGTATATAGTATCTCCCATCAATCTGGAAATATTATAATTTGTATTGAAGCTTTAAAAGTATTTTCTGTTTTCCGTACTATCTTATTTCTCTGGGTTCCTTTTCTTCTCTTAGCTTTGTATTCTGTTGTTCCTGTTTCAACAATTTCTCTATGCCTTATGAGCCCTGCCTATCAGTTAAAATCTCAAATAAGGTAACATAAACAAGTGTGTGCTAAATGTGCACACACTTAAGTTTGTCAGCTAGTGGCCTCACCCTAGGGAGACAGGGCAGAAACCTGGCCTTTTCTGTAGATACCATCAAATATTAACCTACACACCATTTGTTGGACTGGTCAGCTTCCCTGGAGTGGAATCCCAAAAAACTCCTGTAGATAGAAGATTATATACCTTTCCAAATAACAGAGGTTCCAAATAAAAGGCCTTTTCATGCCTTCCAGTTTGTAGAGACCATATTATGTGGACCATATGGTTTTATTAATTTCCGCATTTGTTCAAAAAATTTAAATACTTTAAAAAATATTTAAAAGCAGCAAACAACTTTTTAAATAAGTCCTTCAAATTGAAGTTCAACATTTCTAACTTGTTTTGTAAACTCAAAAAATATCTGGAAAACAAAGGCCCACATCCTGAGCCCTCCTGATAGCAAATGAACTGGTTATTTCACCAATGATACCACCTATCCCTAATGTTCCTCTAAACCTGAGGCAGTTTCAGCTTCTTACACTATGTGTCGAGTGGGAAAAGTTTAAAATTCCTATTTTATAATGACATATGATTTCATAAAAGGAAAAGACATTTGTAAAATAAGCACTGCCAATTTTTTTCTTTTTTCTGTTATCTTGGGAAAGAGCTAAATAATTTGGTAGAGCCATGCAACAAGGCAAAACATACCGCAATACTATAACAACAGATAGTAAATTCTTGCATATTTCCTGTCCCAGAAAATAGCACTCCAACATCAAGGTATCCTCAACACAACCAAATTATCTCCAAGGGTTATATGCCTGATTTCCTACGGGAAAAAAAATTATCAAAAATGATTTTTCCAACCATATCACAGCTAACAAAATTAATACTCCTTTTTGATTAGCTCCTATTTCATATGTATAGTATGTACATGAATATAGCAAATATTTGTTATTATTTGTTTTGAAAATTAGATATAAAGATAAAACATGTTCTGAATGTATAGTTACTTTTAAAAAGCCTAAAATCTCTTTTCTTAGATAATACACATGGGTATTTTATATACTTTATATATACACACCTAGTACGTACACACGAATTCATAAGTGCACATAGTCATACACACACAACATGACTAAGCTTAGCAAACACATCAAGAATATTTCTGGAAGTGCCTTGGGGCAGTTGAGATGTGTTAAATGTTTTTTAATATAAAATAATCAGCTATTGAAAATGTACAATGATTTTTTTAAAAACTGTCCAATGACATTCCAGGAATCTATTGTAAAACACGGAGGTAGCTGAAAACTTCTAGGAGAATTTTAAGTTCTCACACTAAAATATATGATAAATATGGAAGATAACATACATGTTAACTTCATTTTAGCTACTATGCTAAATGTCATAAAACATATACATGTGTGTACAAATGTATGCAACATTTATCTATTTTAAAAATTATTTTTTTAAAAATGCTCAATGATTTTTATAACCTAGCTACAAACACAGACTTCATTCACTATCTTCAGAAGTAAAAGTCATCTCCGTGACTGCTAGCTATATATGCTTAGCTAAAAACAACAATGCTACAAAACTTGCTTTCATTTCAGATTAACAGCCCTGTCATTCATCCTTAAAATGTTTATCTCCTTTGGTCACAATTTTATTGTAGTTAAACAGCAACCAGTGTGTGACCACAAGCATTCAAACGCTCTGAGTACACAAAGAGCATCCTGTTCTCTTTACAGTTGAATGGACTTTGACTGGTGTGAACAAAAGACAAGACCCTGCCATTCTTCAAATTAAAAAGCAAGGAACAGCAAGGAAAAACATTTCATAGAATACCTCTCTCTCCACAGTTCACTTTATAAATGCTAATGAAAACAGTGAACTAAATAGCTGCTTTTCTTTACCAAAAGTATTTTTGACCAGTTAAAAATTATTATCCATCTCAGCATTTGTTTAAAATGGGGTGTTAATAATAATTTGCAACTTAACAATAACTAACAGCACTTATTATCTAAGTATAGATAATACTATGGCCACATGCAAAGATGGCCAGGCAAAACAGAAACAGCAGTATCACTCAGGACCTGAAAACACTGAATAGAGACTTGACATTTGAAGCCCGAAATTTTAAAAAGCTCCCCAAGGCCTTAAGAAAGCAGAAGAAGTTGAATCCCTAAGGCCCTCTAATAATCTAGGAAAAGAAGCTGTTGCTGCCACCAACACAGGCAGGTGGTAAGGGCTCCCTGACCTGACTATTAGAGAAGGCCAGTGAGGTCAGTCCTGGCTCTCATTCTCCACCTGTGTTATTTTTCTTTTCTAGCCTTCTTGCTAATCCCTCTCTCATATGTATCTTGCACTAATATATCTCTCAGGTCCTTAGTTCCTAAATTATTGTATTATCTTTCCTATAGGTTATTTACTTTGTAGCAACATAAAAAATAGAAGAAGAATGTGTTTAAATTCTGATGTTAATACTCAGGATGGGAGACAGAAATTTCATTGGTTGGAATTTTTTTTTGCATAATGTACAGAAATAGTGTATTATTTAGGTTTAGATTTGCCTACAAGTGACAGAAAATCTGAAACAGCAGTGATTTAACCAGGCTTGTATGGTGGCTCTTATGAAGTCCTTAGAGACCTAAGCTCCTTCTAGCTTACCACTCTAAGGAAAGACCCTCACCTTCAAGATCTAAATGTAGTACTGATATTCCAGACAGCAGAAGGGCCTAAGAAGAAGAAAAGGGCAAAGAGCACAAAGAGCTTAAGGAACCTTACCAGAAACAACTACTTCTCCCAGTCACATGGTCACACCTAGCTTGGGGAGAGATTAGGGGGTTGGGGGGATCTGAGAAATACCTCATTTTGACAGCTTTGTGTCCTAAGATATCCAGGACAGATAGAATCAAGAAGTGATTTGAGACTCTATTTGCAATCTTCGATAAGGAGCTTGCAACTTTTATAAAACTAGAAATAGTTGATAATTCCAGTTAAAATATCCTTTTCCACACAGAAAAGCCACTAAAATACATGGATTTGATCATGAGTCCTTGACCTGCACCCTGTTATACCTCAATGACACCTCTCTGACCTGTATTAGATAGCTGAATATTTCCATGCTCTGACTCCCTTAGGAGTGGGTGTCCCAGGACTATGACTCCTACAGACCTGAAGGCACTGTCCTCTGGGTTATATCAACTGTCCAAGTTCCTCAGCCCTGTGGCCTAATCACCTCCCATCATTAAGAAAGAGTGGCCTTTCACATAGAAGGGGCAAATCTCACATAAATGACATTTGGCTGATGACCAAAGGTGACAGGGATGAGAGCAGGGTAAATAAAGAAAAATGTAGAAGCCAGTTGGGGCAGTATTTCATTACAGCCCTTTCATGAGCTATTAATCTTAGTCATAGTCAGTCAGTGAAAAATAATTACTTCTTCTAATACACGTTGTACACACAACTAGGAATAGTAATAGGTCAGCCCATGTACCTAGAAAAGACATAGCTACTGACTGGCCCACAGCCATCTGACATGGCAGCAAACCTTCATTGTCTAACAACTTCTCTAACAATGAGAATCACAAGGAACAATCATTACCAGCCATGCTATCATAATATCACTAAATAGGCTGTTGTCAGAATAAAGGAAGATTTGTGATTTCCTTTGGCTAGAATAAAAGTAAATAAAAATTTAAATACCTCCTCATTATTTTCTTGCAAAGTATTTCACTGTTGAGATATTTTAACGGAGTGTTTTTTATCCTGTTGTATAGCATTCTTCTCCTTATTCACCATTAGATACCCTTAAATTCAAGGTACTTTGAGGTCTTTAAGTCATTCTGTTCATGGAAAAAGCTCTGGACTTGGAATTCCAAGTGACAAATTCATCGCTGTTATTAAGTTGCTCTGGAATCTTGAAGAAGAATCTCTGGCCCTCTGTTGCTTCTGCTGGATTATGAGAGATCGGTCTCAAAAGGGCCACAAGGTATTCCACAGCTTTCACAAATAACAGGTCAAATAAACAGGCTTAGTGGTAATTACAAAAATCCGCCTAAACTTGTAAAATGAACAAATATAGGCCAGATAAATGATGGATTATAAAGGACACCTCAAAACCTAGCATTCTAAGAATAAATACAAGATACAAAAATGAAAGAAAGGCACTCACTGCACACAGCCAGGTGCCAGGTTGATGCAGAAAATGCGCCAGCAGAAACAGCCTATGATTGTGGATCAGGAGGCAGCAAGCAGTCAGAACATGAAGAAAGAGGAATAGACACTTTTCAAGAGAAATCCCAGAACCTGATGCAATTAGATCTCCTGTTGCTTGGAAAGCTATCATAGAAATCCTGGCTTCAAATGACAGAAGAAAGTAGTAGACATAAAGAGAAGGTAGATGCTTCCATAATCCAGCACTCCCCAACTGAGAAAATAGTAAATTCTATTCAAAGAACTATGCAAGTCATAGTCATGGGTCTGGGTAAAAGACTTCCTACATGTACATTCTACCTCTTACCTCTTACCTCTCAAGTTAGCAGTATACTGAGGAAATGCACAGGCAGGTAGTAGGACTGCTGTTAACTAAAGTGGCATCAAATCATAAAATGGAAGATAGCAGCCTAATTATGGGACTCCCAAGGACAAGAATATCCCAGCACATACTTCATAAATTACATGAAATTACTGTTTATAAAGCAAGTAATACAGATGCAGTGTTGGGGGGAAATTTTTTCAATTATATCAATAACAAAGAAGTGCTAAGTTTCTACAGAAGTAGCTGGCTATAACTTGGTTTCACATTTTACTTATCTTTATTTCACTGAATCAAAACAAATGCTGAAACTGGAAGCCTCTCCTAGATTAGGGGGAAAAAAGACCTCAACAAAGGTTTACTTACCATAGCTAAGATATAGAACCAACTCAGATGCCCCTCAGTAGATGAATAAATCAAGAAAATGTGGTATACACACACATGGAATTCTATGCTTCCATCAGAAAGAATGGCATGGCCCCATTAGTAAGGAAATGGAAAGACTTTGAAAAAATCATATTATGTGATGTAAGCCAGACCCAAAGAAACACAGATCCCATGGTTTCCTTCATTTGTAATAATTAGTATATATCTGGAATAGTCCTAACAGATGAGTAGAATAGCTCAGTCGCTATGTACATATGACTATATAAGATGATGTTAAGGAAAATGAACTCCAAGACATGGAAACAAGAGGTTTTTCTTTATTTTTTAATATACTATGTGATTTCTTTATTCTTTTGTGTTTTTTTCCCTATAGTTTATTCCCTGTTGACTCTATTTGATTTTGGTACACTGGGTATCGTATATACATTATATGAATTGGGGAAGCCAAGGGGAACAACAAAATGGTGAGGCGTTGCTTTGTATGTTCCTCCTCCATGATATAACCCATTTTCACTGTATTTGATGTCAGCATAATTTGGGAAGAGAAAAGGAAAAAACAAAATGTTTAAATAGGGATACATGTTGACCCATTGTAACAATGAGATGCACAAGACACTATGTTGAAAAACGAACTTTACAATTTAGGCAGGGAAAAGGGGGGTAGTTGTGGAGGTGGGAGAGAAGGGATGGTAGGGGAAAAACAAAGGAGGAGGCAACAATGCTTGTTAAGAAATGTACTCATTACCTTGCTCATGTAACTGTAACCCCTCTGTACTGTATTTTCACAATAAAAAACTTATTTAAAAAAAGGACAAAGGGCAACCCAATGATATTCACAAGACAATTGGAAATGAACTGTACAACTTGGGGGGGGGCAATGCAGGGGGGGGAAGTGGGAGAAAAATGAGGAAGGGGATAACAATTTTGATAAGAAATGTACTTACTATCTTATATATGTAACTGTAACCCCTCTGTACATCACTTTGACAATAAAATTAAAAATAAAAATAAAAACTCACATGTGACCATGTGAATTTTGTGCATTCTTTTTACCTTGGGAGGAGTAGGTTTGCTTTTATTGTAACTATAAACACCGTTATCATTTCACCGACCTTAAAATAAGTGTGGGCAGTTTGATATTGTCCCTTGCAAACCACATTCTTGCCCTGAAGATACACCACAACCATACAGCTGGATCAGAAGACAGGGTTAAAATTACTGTGGAACCACGAAATTGCTGCACCATTAGTGGTTGCGAGGCCAAGGAGGGGAGGAGGGGATGAAGAAAGATGAGTCCTAAAACAAATTATTCCACATGGATTGAAAAGTGGAATGCACAAACATACCAGATTGGTTGCTGAGCTTGAGTCTAGAAATTTTATCTTTAAAATTTTAAAGATAATATTTGAATATTTAATTACTTTCTTGAATTGAAATTTCCTCAAAAGAAAATTGATTTTCAAATTCCTATGACCCTACATAGATGAATACATAGACAAGTACATTGTGCTTATCCACACATCAGTTGATGGAAATGTTACTATGAATAACAGCAATGAAAAATACTTTTAATAAGTCTAACCCAGGAAAAGCTTCATTTTCCCTCCCAAATTTTCCTTCCCAAAGAGGTTAACTACTGTTGAATCTTTCCAGCATATTCTATCTACATGCAAGTATTTACACAAACAGTAATATTATTCTTTACTTTGCTTTCTTAATTTAAATAAGGATTGCTTCATATTCATTGGATTCATCTTCCTTAACTTTACTTAACTTGGCCCCTGCCAAAGGATGATTGGGTTGTTTGTTGTGTTTGTCACTATAAATAATACCTAGTAATAAGCTTTTACTATGTGAAAATTTTGAATGTATAAACAAAGTATGCAAACTTTTTCTATAAAGTACCAAAAATAGTTAAGGCTTTGTGAGTTATATATTTCCCTTAGTAAATTCTTTCTTTACAATCTGCTTTTTTCTTTTTGGTAGTACTAGTATTTGAACTCAGAGCCTCAAACTTGTAAGAACGCACTCTACCATTTGAGCCATATCCCCAGAACTTTTTTCTTCAGTAATTTTCCAGATAAGGTTTTTTTTTGTTGCTGTTGTTTTTTCAGGGACCAGCCCCAGACTATAATCCTCCTGACCTCTGCCTCCATAAGTACCTGGAATTACAGGCTTGTACCAAACAAGCTTGTACAACAGAATCATGTACAACATGCCTCGTTTCCTTACAATCATTTTAAATGCAAAAGGCTAATTAGCTCAAGGGCTTGACCCTCACAAAAGCTATCAGCAAACAGAGTAATTATAGCTTGACAATCTTACTGTTATTGACAATATTTTAAATTACATGCAGTAAGTTTATCTGGCAATAAATTTCACTATTACTCATTATGGCTTCAACCCCATTTCTTCTTATTAATCATGCTTTTAAGGCTTGTTTATGTCAATGTTATTTCTGCCGCAGATTCTTTAACAATTATGGAAAGAACTTCTTCTGTCTTTCTAATTCAGAGAGAAAATTATGTTCTACATGAAGGACAAAAACCCTATGATCACTTCATAAAATGCAGAGTAAGTACTTAATTCAACATCATTTCATAATAGCAAAAAAGGAGTAATAAAATAGGAATAAAAATATATCTCAATACATTGAAAGCCATATATGGGAAGCCCATAATTAAAATTATATTCAGTGGTAAAAAATTGAAACCCTAGCCTCCAAGAGCCAAATAAGGCAAAGTACCCAGTTTTGCTGTAATACTCTTAGAAGTCCTAGCCAGTGCAAATCAGCAAAAGAAATAAAGAAACAATTGCTGCATAACAAAGGCAGCAGTTAACAAAATAAAGAGAAGCTATGGTTCAGAGAATATATTTGTGAGCCATACATCAAGAGGTTAATAACCAAAATATGAAGGGACTCAGATATGGGGGAAAGGGAGACAATACAATTGAAAATGGGCTATGGAGTCACACAAAATGGCTCACACTAGCTACTTAGAAGGGTGAGATTGAAAGGATCAAGATTCAAGTCCAACCCAGGCAAAAACTGCACTCCATTTCAATCAATAAAAAAGCGGGGCATGGTGGTTCAAGCTTGGCATCCTAGCTATAGTAGGAAGTATAAATAAAGCCAGCCCAGACAAAAAGATCCTATCTCAAAAACTTAAAAAAGCAAAGAAGGCTGGGAGCATGGCTCAAGTGGTAGACCTCTTGCCTGGCAAGGACAAGGCCCTGAGTTAAAATCCCAGTACGGTCAAAACAAAAATGACCAATGTATCTAAATAGATCTTCCTCAAAAGATGATATACAAAATGGTCAATAGATGTATGAAAAAGTCACTGAATGATGTATCACTATATACCTGTGAGACTGACTACTATCAAAAAGACAAAAGATGACAAGCACTGACAAGGATATGGTGAACAGCGACAGTTTGTTCACTGTAGGTAGCAATATAAAGTAGTACAAACATTACGGAAATTTATATTGTGGTTCATCAAAAGGCTAAAAATACAATTACTATTCAATCTGGCAATCCTACTTCTGAGTATCTACCCAAACATGTGGAAAAAATGTCTGCAATACACCTCACAAAACTAGTTTCAGAGTCAACCTAAGTGCTGACTTAATAAATGAACATCTTAAAAAGAGTCAGCTATGACAAAGTTTATTTGTAACAACATGGATGGATCTAGAGAACATCACGTTAAGTGAAATAAGCCAGGCACAGAACAACAAATACCACACTTTCTCACTTAAATGTAAAATGTAAAAAAAAAAAATCAAACAAAAAAGCAGAGAGTACAATAGTGGTTAAAGGTTTGGGGGAGTAGGGAGAATGGGTAAATGATAAGCAAAACCATCAGTACCTCAATTAGACAAGGGACTACAACTTCATTACTGGTGTTTTCGTTAGTGGTGGCTGCGTTTGACTTGGGGCTATATTGCACAATGAGGTAAATATAGTAAATAAGAAGGTATTGTACATTTCAAAATTAGAGTAAGTGTCAAATGTTCCCACCACAAAATGGTATCTGAGGTAACAGATGTTAATTTGATTAATTATTTTACATTGTACTCAATGTACTAAATTATGTCATAAATATATACAACTACAATTTGTTACTTTATTTAATTTTATAAAACCTACTATATTCCATAAAGCTAGAAAGAAATTTTGTTGAACAGCCTAGGTAGCACAAACACAGCTCTCCATCAACTCTCAGGAACTTATAGTGTAACAAGGGTCTTTTCTAGTTCATTACCTTTCCAGTATGGGTCTGTGGGAAAGCAGGCAGGCTCAAGTACATGTAGCTATCCATTGACCCAGTCTGCAATAAGACTTCACCATGTGGAATTCACAGTCTTCAAGATGGATGCAGTAAGGAAAGGGAAGGCACTAAATGGCACACTAGCTCTTCAGTGTGCTAACCAGGAAATTAGAACCATCACTTCTTCCTACTTACATTCCATCAGAGAAATAATCACCTGATTCCCATGTAATTGAACATTAAGAGACCTGACATTATCCAGTGTGTTCAGAAAGAAAAGCTGAGGCAGGTAGAGGCTGCCAGAAACAATATCACCAAGATCAAGTATAGCTCACTGGTGCCATGTTACACATGCAGCATGTGCAGCATGGTTGCTAAGGGATGCACACACTTGGGCATACATAAATCCACATTCATCATCCTTTGACTCTCCAGGTTAGTAACACCAGGTCATACCACATTCTTGACTTCAATGCAGCAAAAACAGATGAGGGTCACTTACCCAGACCTATACAGAATCACATTATATAGCTCATCTATAAGCCATTCTAAGAGTGATCAATTGAAGCTTATCCAAAGCCATATCATCCTCACTCAACACCATCAACAGAAAATATTCACTGAAATGTACATCTGAGAATATAGTGGAAAAGAAAAAAGGAATATAGCGGACAGACAGTAACTACCATTTAGACAAAAAGACCTGAGTATCCTTCATGAGGACGTTATATCTCTCCTATATACTCTACATTTCCTCCCAAGATATGAAATCTCATTTCTATATACACAAAGCCACACTCTGAGGTCTGTACATTATAAGGTACTTAAGAAAGATGAAACAATGAAGGCTCTAAATCAATGAAATTATAATGGAGCTAAGTCCTGTTACAATTCCTTTCATTCCAACATTCTAAGGCTAAAAAGCTGGGACAGCGAGAGCTGCATGTTTCCCAGAAGACTTGGAGAAGGTATGTGGAGTGAGAAGCCAAGTTGGGCTTTGGCTCACAATGCCCCCAGGACACTGACAAATAGCCCAATAATAACCCATCTGAGTCTCAGAAGTCACTCCTTAGTGCTGCCCTATAAAAGCCAAAGGGAATTATTCATCAGCAAGTGTGAATAATACTACATACCACCAGCAGATTGTGTTTGGCTTTGCTGAATTATTCATAAGCATTCGTGAGAAATGTATAATCCAAAGGGTGCTAAGCCAATCCAGATTGTTCAGCAATGTTTGTTTTCTTTTAAAAGATAGATTTTTTTTAATTATCTCCAAGCTGCAGTTTTAAAATCAGTTCTAAATCTGGCTAAAGGAGTAGATAAAAAGAAGAAATTCAGATAAGAAAAGGCTCTAAGTGATCTTATCTAATATTCATCACTTAACGACAGGCAGCAGACTGAACCAATGTTTGTTTACCTGTCCACATCTTGCCTTTTTTAGATGCTATATGGCCAAAGACAGTAGGGGCTCTACAATGAGATTCATATGTGAGGGGAGAGATGCCTTTGAGTCCTGTCACTGAGCAGATGCAAATTTAATTACTTCAAGTTAAGCTTTCCATCTTGTCTAGGTGTCCTTGGAAAGCAACTGTAAACAAGAAGCACTCCGCAATCAGGTGTCAGAAGCTCATTTGATCTGCTGAGAAATATGTCACATATCACTGGCAGGAAGTAAGTCAGGAAGGGAAACAAAAGAGAGAGTAGTGACAGTGTTGGAGGCAGATCTTGAGGGTGTGCCAGTTAGTCCTGGAAATGCTCCCACTGCAGGCTCTCACTTCCTAGTGGAAGTGCTCCCTGCCTGACAAAGCTCTCTCATCTCACATTTGTTACACATTTTCCCATGGTCTGTAGAAGCACCACAACTGGGAGTCAACTGGAGAGATACTAAGTATAATTAAAATACATGTAACTAAAGCAAAGCTAGTGGAAGTTGATTGATTTTTTTTTATAATTGGAGAAATCTGAAAATGAATGCAGAATCTAAACTCAGGTAAAAGAGAACATAAAACCAGCAGTCTCAAAGAAAAGCCGAGGTCTAGTCAACCCTCCATCTTTCCTGTGTGCCTCTAATTGAATAAGAAGAATGTTCCATTCCTAAAACACTCCAGTTCTAAAGCAGAGCTGTCAAGGCCAGGGCAGTTTCTATGATAATGGAAGCTGCATAGAGGGAAGTAAAAGGAAAGGATTCCCAATGTAAGTGATTTGTACTCCTGCAGAGCTTGTAACTTCCTAAAGGGACCCATATACAGTGTATTCTGCTCACTTCTGCAGGACAACTGCAGAAAAATGATGTCTCTACCAAACCAAGTTACAGTTCCAGAAGTACTTTCCACTGAATTATGTGATAGAATTTTGTTGGTGGTGGTGGTGGTGGTGGTCATGGGACTTGAACTCGGGGCCTGAGCACTGTCCCTGAACTCTTTTTGCTCAAAACTAGGTCTACCACTTTGAGCCACAGTGCCAGTTCTGGTTCTGTGGTGATTAATTGGAGGTAAAGAGTTTCACAGACTTTCCTGCTCGGACTAGCTTTGAAACACAATCCTCAGATCTCAGCCACCTGTGTAGTTAGGATTACAGGCATGAGCCATGAGTGCCCTGCTTTTTCATAGGATTTTTTTACACCTACTAACTTAAGTCATACTCTCCCATCACTGTATAAATTCCAAATTGGGGGGTAGGGACCGGTAAGCAACTAAACAGTATTAAAATTGAAGCAAATTAACCCCTCTGTAAGTTTTGATTTCTTCTTTTCTAGACTCAGGAAAAAGCTGGGAAGTATGCAGAACTCCTATGAGCATTATAAGAGATATTATGGGTACATTAATGTCAGCATTACTATATTGAAGAACAGGGAAATTAGTAGTAATACACCCTATCATTATCTGCCTAGTAGCATAAGTATTCTCATGATAATAAACTATATTAAAAACTATACCTAAGATTCTCTGCAAACATGTTATAATTATTGTATTATCTCATAGATCTAAATGAACATAAAAGTTCCTTTCCTCCACTTTTCCACTTTTACAAAAGAAAAACGAGATATCTAAGATCTATGGTTTCTAAGAATTGGTCTATTACTTAAAATAATCTACTGAGAAAAAGAAAGAAGTAAGAATAAAAAAGTCAGCTGGAATCATCAGAGTGTGAGGCCCGTGCAACTTTACATGTCCTTGCTGTCTAACCTTTCTTATAGCCACTTAGGCTCCCTCTATGAGTGTAGCACAGGAGAGGATAGAACCAAATGGAGACACCTGGTGGCCAACAAAGTTTCCACACTATGGAAGGCTATGGATATGCAGCACAGGACAGTTTCTATTCAAGAAAATGTGCTATGCAAATACAAAGAAAGAAAAAATACATGAGTGTAAAAGACATACAATAATTTGTATATTAAACAAGGGTGTATTTGCTTTCTATTTCAACCTAAAACTTATTAGTATGAGCCTACTAGAATTATACACTTTAGAATTCAAATTGATAGACCAATAAACTTGAAATTTTTCCATATCATGGTACATATAGAAAATTATTGCACTGGAATGACCAGAAGAGTCTGCCCAAAGCTGGAGATGAAGGGCCAGAGACTCCAATTTCCCCATGCCTACTCACTTACCACAAAATCTGAGGGGAACAACGTTTCCACAACATATTCCCTATTTGGGGCATACTCATGACTAGTTCCTAGTTCTCACAGGTTTACTGTGAGAATTAAATCACATAATAGATGAAAATGAAAGTGAGAACACAATATGTTTTCTTATTCCTCTGCTACTTCTTTCAGTAGCAACATCCAGGAATCTTATTCTATCAACATGCTAATTGAAATATTATATAATTTGTAAGTAAGACAATAATCATAGACATTGTTTGAATGCCTACTATAAAGCAGAGAAGTACTAGGTTACTTCATGGAACCCTCAGAAGGTAGTCTATAGTAATTACTGGCTGTTGTCCATCAGTGTCTTTTTGACAGCTCTCTTGTCAATAAAATCCCATGTACTCACTCCCAAAAGCTTACTTTCTCAGACTTCCTTGCCACAAGGGGTGGCCACATTGCATGGTTCTAGTTGATGAAATGGTTAGTGCAAATCAATTTCTGTTTCCCTAATTTGTGTGTGTGTGTGTGGGTGGGTGGGTGGGTGTGGGTGTGTGTGTCCTGGTCCTGGGGCTTGAACTCAGGGCCTGGGCACTGTCCTTGAACTTCTTTTTCTCAAGGCTAGCACATTACCACTTAAGCCACAGTGCCACTTCCAGCTTTTTCTGAGTTGTTTATTGAAGATAAGTGTCACAGACTTTCCTGCCTGGGCTGGCTTCAAACTGTGATCCTCAAATCTCAGCCACTTGAGTGGCTAGGATTACAGGCATGAACTACCAGCCTGGCCCTAATTTGCTTTTTAAAAGCCTTCTCCCCTCCCATTCCTGCCTAGACCCCTTCCTGCCAAACCAATGCCTAAGGGTCTATCCACCCCCTTTAAGTAAAACCATATGCTGAAATGATGTATGCAGCCTCTAGGAAGGACCCCTCCAATTCCTTGTCTGTAGGTATTCATGCCCATGTCTAATTTCTCCTTTTATATATAAGCTGGACCTAGTGATCCACTCCTAATGGAACACAGCAGGAAGTGACAGAGTATTACTTCCCAAATTAAGCTACAAAAAGAATATAATTTCTCACCCTTCCTTTCCCCATCCCCCTCCCTTCTTCCCCCCCTCCTCCCCTCCCCCTTCCCCTTCCTCCTTTCCTTTTCCCCTCTCTCCTCCCTCTCCCTGTCCCCTCTCCTCTTCTTCCCTTTCCCTCCTCTCTCTTCCTCCCTACCTCCTATATGCTATGAGTGACCCTATGGAGATGCCAATGCAGTGAGAAACTAGTCTCTCCAATCAATAATGGTACCTGAAGGAGCTTGGAAAAAGAATCCTTCTACCTTGGTTAAATCCAAAAGATTGAGATAATCAGCAAATACATACTTGCATTATTGATTCACAGAAACTATAAAATATTTGCTGGCTGAATACAGCAATGACAGAATTTAATTATCAGCTTTCAAGGGAATTATATGCTAAGAATGGCAAAGCAGCCTTCAAGAAAGATCCTGACTCCTCAATTACCTTCTTAGGCAGTTTGAACGCTATCTCTGTTTATTTGAGAAAAATAAATATTTAATTAAAAAACTAAAATCAATTCTAATCCACTAAAGTATTACTATTACCACTTTCAGGTAATATCCAATAAAAAGAACATCATTTCTCACATTTTAATTCAATAGAACAAAACGAATAAACAAACAAAAAGCACAATGGAAGCCACTAATAAATATTACTCAGTAAAAGTGGTAGATTAAAAAGCATAAGAGAACCAGGTGCTGATGGGTCACACCTATAATTCTAGCTACTCAGGAAACTGAAATCTGAGGATCATGATTCTAAGCCAGCCAAGTAGAAAAGTCCATTAGACTGTTATCTCCAATTAATTACAGAAAAAGCTCAAAGTGCACTGTGGTTCAAGTGGCAAAATGCTAGCCTTGAGCAAAAATTAGCTCAGGGACAGTGCCTAGGTCCAGAGTTCAAGCCCCAGGGTTGGCAAAAAAAAAAAGCCTAAGAGATTACCTCACTGCTTAAAATCTACTCCCATAAACATTCACAGAAAACTCTGTTGGTTAAAGATAACCAAGGTGAGTTAATTGTTTCAAGAAAGATACAGAATATTTCAAGGTATTTCAAGAAAGGTCCTGAATGTTTCAAGCTTTGGGGGCCTCTTGTAACTACTCAATTCCATCATTAAAATGGAATGAAGGCACACATATGTAAATTAATGAGCCTGGTTGTATTCCAATATAATTTATGGAAACTAAATTTTGAATCTCATGTAATTTTCATCACAAAACATTGCTTTCTTTTGGCTTCTTTCAACCATTTAAAAATATATATACTATTCTTAGGTCACAGGCCATACCAAAGCAGTAGCTGGATTTGGCCAAAGTTTGATGACTTCTATTATGAATCAAAAAAAATATAAAATCTGGAAACAGAATTAAGACTTTCACATTCTTCTTTAAATCTTTCAGTATTATTTTAATTTATGATCATCTATATTATAACTAAAATTTATAGTACAGTTTTGCTCATTAGGAGTAGTCAGAAGAACGTTGGAAAAGTTTAAGAGACACTGGGACTTTGACATGTACTAAAAAAGCAACTGAGCTAGCTCCCATCAGATCAACAATAAAAACTATCAACAAGCTATATGTGGTGGTACACACTTATTATTCCAGCACTCAGGAGACTGAGGTAGAAGGAACTTGAGTTTGAGGCCAGCCTGAGCATACAGCAAAAGCTTGTCTATATGAATCTCCAAAAAGAATAAACCATATTACAGAAAAACAAACATGAGAGAGAATTAAAAGACAATCTACTATGCAACATGCATGCTTTCCCTTCAAAATTGAAACTATGACACACTAAGTAGAAAGGCCAAAAAACCCAAAACAGTATACAAAGCACATCTTCAATCCTATATGCACATGACAAGTTCCATATTTTCAAAAAATATGCTCTTCACTTAAAAACATATCCCAGAGATATAAATTGCAATTTAAGTCCAATTTGCAATTTCTTTCAAAATACACATAAAATTCACTATTATAAAACATGTAACTAGTGACATCCAGTCACTATGTCTAGCTCATATATATATATATATATATATATATATATATATATATATATATATATATATATATACACATATATATACCCACCCAGGTAACTACATTTGAACCATTCAGCTTTGTAATCTGATGTCACAAAGCCATTCCAGCTGTCAGCACTCTTGTAGGAAAACAACAGGACAGAGAAAACACAAGTTCTAGCGCTTCTTGTTAACATTTACTGTGTGATCCTAAGGTTAGCAACATCACTACTAAATATTCATGTCACAATAACACAGAAGACCCAGCCTTCTAATTTTGAAAAGGCTATGTCTAAGTACAAAGAAGAGTCAACATGGTTATCTTAATTACTTCAGAATAAGTGGCTTCTAGTTCGCCTTCTGGCCTTTATATTCTTGCTCTCTCTATAACCCTTTGATGGTACTCTGGGAGATAAAACTTCTTTCTCCCTCTTTTTCTTATTTAAAAAAAGAGTATTTTTAAGTGTATGCAGTATTTGTGAAGATAATATAATTGTTAAAAGAACTAAGAAGTACAGATAATCAAAGTAATGATCCTGTGGTCTTTAAAATGATTAACTTGACAATAAGTTAATTAATTATATCTCAACAATAAAAAGCAATATAGCAAAAAAAAAAAAAGTGACTAAAAATGGGGGTGAGAAATAGGATCTCCAACATCCAGCATACTCTTAAGCATTTGATTCAAAAACTTTTGAGATTCCTTTGGATAACTTGTTGCTTTGAACACCACTTTTTCTTTCCATTCATAAGCACATAAAGCATCTCATCCAATCTAGGAGTTTGTATTTACAAATAATAGTAAGAATATCTTTCTTCAGCTAACTCATATAACTATAAGAAATAAATCAAATTTTAAGAAAGATGAACAATAACAAGTATTGTCAGGAATGTAGAGAAACTGGAACTCTCATAAATTGCTAGTGGGGATATGATAGGGTACAGTCACTTTGAAAATAGTTTGGCAGTTCTTAAAATCTTAAACATGACTTTACAATTCTACTCCTAAGTATACACTGAAGAGAAATGAAAACATATCACAAAATTCATTTATTAATGTTTAGACTAGCATTATTCCTAATAGGTGAAAGTACAAACTACTGTTTTATCTGTTGAAATATTACTTTGGTCATGAAAAGGAATAAGGTACTTAAAAGTTCTACAAGAAACAAGCCTTAAAAACATTACATGAAGTAAACAAAGCCAGTTCCAAAGACTACATATTACATGATTTCACTTGTGGAACTCATAAACATAGAGAGTAAATTAGTACATAACTGGTTAGGGCTAAAGAAAAGTGGTAAATGGGAAGAAATGGGGAGTGTCCATGGATTAATGAGCAGAGAGCTGCTTTTTAAAGGGATAAAAATATTCTAAAATTTGACTTCAGTAGTGCTACTTGTACAATCTATGCATGTCATATAAAATGATGAACTGTAAAGATTAAATGTGCACAATTGTAAATTATATTTTAATAAAGCTTTTTTAAAGCTTTCATTGGGGAGATTGGAGAGGAGTAGGGTAGATGGTTATTTTCCATTATAATCTTTCCATTATAATATTTGTTTTAATTTAAATTTAAAATTGTTCCTTCTGTAAATATATGTAGATGTTATTAATGTGATGAAAATATTATTAGGAAAAGTAAATGTAAACAATAAAGACAGAGAGTATACACTTTCCTCATGAAGTTAATTTAAATAAACCCATCAATATGTTTTCTTAGGCCAGATACAGTGGCTCATGCCTATAATCCCAGTTACCTAAGAGGCAGGGATCAGGAAGACAGCACTTAAGAGGCCAGTTCAGGCAAAAAGTTAGCAAGTCACTACATCAACAATAAATTAGGAATAGTGGCTCACATCTGTCAACCCAGCTACTCAGGAAGGGGAAACAAAGGAGGAGGCTACAATGCTTGATAAGAAATGTACTCATTATCTTGCCTATGTAATCGTAACCCCTCTGTACAGTATTTTTACAATAAAAAAATAAAATAAATAAATTTTTAAAAAGCTTGGGACCTGTTTGAAAAATAAAAGTAAAAAAAGGACTAGAAGCATACTCAAATGATAGAGGTCTTAATCTAGCAAGCATTCTGCCTTGAGTTCAATCCTAGTATCACCAAAAAAATAAATAAAAGTTTTGCAAGAGAGCACCACAGACACCAAATAAATGATGACTTGTATTGATGCTGGGTGATAAGCAGTATCCTTCCTATGTACATGTATGTATGAGCAAGTATATATATGCTTATACACTTGTGATATATGATCATACATGGATCTCCCTCTCAACAACAGATAAATGAAATAGGTCTACCATGTAAAACTGAAACATTCTCAGGACAGCAGTGTTACACTGAGACTTCTATACACTGTATGGTGCTTTGTGCTGTGCTGTGCTGTGCTGGGCTGTGTTGTGCTATGCAGAAAGAGGTGCATGCAGGGTTTTGGTCTTCAAATAGGAAAATTCACCATCAAAAAGATACCAAGTATGCTAATGTCAATGATCAAGTAAAAAGACCCCAAATTGAATATATGGTCTTAATGGAAGAGAGAGATTTGACGAGGCAAAAACTTTTTTAAAAAATTAAAAACACAAAAACGCTAAAGCTGAATCTTAGCGGCTGGGAAGGTGGCTCAGTGGTAGAGTGTTTGCCTTGCATGCATGAAGCCCTGGGTTCTATTCCTCGGCACCACATAAGCAGAAAAGGCCAGAAATGGCATTGTGGCTCAAGTGGTAGAGCACTAGCCTTGAGCTGAAGAGCTGAGGGACAGAATCCAGGCCCTGAGTTCAAGCCCCACAAAATATAAATATAAGATATTTATATTCAAGCCCCACAAAAATAAAAATAAAAAATAAAGCTGAATCTTAGTGCTCTGGAAATCTGTGGTGCTTGGACTTTATCCTACAGACAACAATGATATATTAATCAAGGTCTACACTGAACTGAAGTCAAACCAGAGTTGAATAATAAGAAAAACTACTCTATCAATAAAGCAGAAGATGGACTGACAAAAAGACAGGATGTAACACAGAAAAATTGTGTCAACCAAACTAGTTAGGACATTTCCAATTTTTTCTGAAAGGGAGAATTTTGAGAGACCCTAATGTAAAGCAGAAGCAATAGGAATGCAGAGAGAGTGTGAGTTTAGAGCCACTAAAGGACTATGACACTTAGTAATTGGCTAAAGGCAGAAGAAAAAGGAAAATAACCCCGTGATTCCAGGGAGGACTCAATATTGACTGTGATAAAGGTAGAAACTATCAACTGATGACACAAAGCTAGGAATTTGTCCTGGTTTATCTCAAATTGGTACCAAACAGAAGAATGCTGTCAATCTACCTTAGCATGTGAAGTTACTCAGTACAATGTAGACCACAGATCCAGAAACCAGACAGCTTGTGTTCAAATCTCAGCTGTACCAGTCACTAGCTGGAGAACTACAAGCAAACTATTGATCTCTCTATCCCTAGTTTCTTCATCTGCCTCTTTCATAAGGTCATTATCATTAAAGAAGACTGGTGCAGACCCAGTGCCATATCACTGGCTTTTTCTCCCATGGTAACCACAACAAAGTATTCTCTTCATTTTACAGGCCTGGAAACAGGCTCAGTAAAACCCAGTTGTTTATAGACAGAGGCAGAATCCTTATCTGGATTCAAGGCAATGCTGCTTTACACCACACCATACTGCTTCCTACACTGATGATTTAATATTCAAGATACCACAACTTCCACATGAAGAGCACATTTGTTGTCTTCATTTTTCTTTAAGTAGCTAATTGGAGAGAATAACAGTTGAGTAGGCAGGCATATAGGTTCTACATAGAGAAATGTATGCCTGGAAAAAAAAAAGTGGTTTTTTTAAATCTATTATTTAGAGTGGACAGAAATATGGACCATTTTCAGAGACAAGCTGACTCCTGAGGACATGGCAGGGATGCAATCTCATCTAAGAGGCTTTCTCTGACTTCCTATGTCTTGTCAGTAATTTGCGCTGCCTGCCCAGAAAACAGGGCTGTCCCCATTCTAAGACTTACTGCCTTAAAATATTGTTGGTCTTCTTTTGAGAAATGTTGATTCAGATCTTTAGTCCACCTTTTAACTGGGTTGCCTAGGATTTCTTATATATTCTGGATATTAAGCCCTATCAGATGTATAATTTATAAATATTTCTCCCATCCTTAAGGTTGTCTCTTTGTTCTGTTACTTTCATTTGCTTAGCTTTTCAGTTTGATGTAGTCACATGTCAATTTTTGGTTTTGCTACTTGTTCATTTGAGGTCATATTGCCAAGGCTAATATTGTGAAGTGTTTTCCCTATGTTTTGTTCAAGTTGTTTCAGTTTCCAGGGTTCATTTGAGCTTTAAACCATTTTCAGTTGACGTTATATAACTAGTGAGAGGCAGAAGTCTAGTTTTACCCTTTTACATGTAGTTATCTGGTTTTCTCAGTACATTTATTCCCCTTTCTCACTATATGTTCTTGGATTCTTTGCTAAAAACCACTTGACTGTAAATGTATGTTGTTATTTCTGGGTTTATATGCTGTTCCATTGTCTGTATGACTATACTTATGCTGGCATCATATTGTTTTATTATTGTTGCTTTGTGATATATTCTGAGGTCTAATATTGTGATTCTCTGCCACTTCTTTCTGCTCATGATTGTTTTGATGTGGGGGGGGTGGTCTCCATGGTTTCATATGAATTTCAAGTTTTCATTTTTTTCTAATTCTGTGAAGAATGTCATTGTTATATTGACGGAGATGGAATTTAACTTTTAGGTTCATTTGTATCCTTTAATTTCTTTCATTTTAAATTTATTCCTAAGTATTTTTGTAGCTATTGCAAATAAAGACTGTTCTTATGACTCCTTTAAAAGATAGTTTCCTGTTAGCATTTATGCTATTATTCTGTATAGTTTTTAAGAATGTTAAGATTTGATTCAAAGACAGCGATTAGATTTTTAAAATATCTTCAATTTGAATCTGTGTTTCAATTTATGGAACTGTATACTCTCATGCTGTTTTTCTTGTTTTGTTGTTATTGGTAGTTTTGTTGGATTGTGGTGCTTTTTTAAAATTCCATTAATATAAAACTCCTATTCTGGCTAAAGGAACTTTAAAGTAAGTTATATTTTACAATTAAAAGTTCTAGGGAAGCCGAGCACCAGTGGCACACCTGTAATCCTAGCTACTCCAGAGGCTGAGATCTGAGGATCACAGTTCAAAGCCAGCCCGGGCAGGAAAGCCAGTGAGGCTCTCATCTCCAATTAACCACCAGAAAACCAGAAGTGCCACTGTGGCTCAAGTGGTAGAGTGCTCACCTTGAGTGAAGCGCTCAGGGACAGTGCCCAGGCCTAGAGTTCAAGCCCCATGACGGACAAAAAAAAACAAAAAAGTTCTAGGGGAAATTTTCATGTAATTTCTTTATAATGATTCAAAAATGTTTCCATAGTAGACATAAGACAAACTCAAAACATTTTTCTGAAACACCTGGTTATGGTATCTACAAGTCTGTTTTATTATGTCCATACAATTCAGATCTCAAGATGACATGTTAAACCACACAATTGCTGTGTAAAAAAAGCTTTGACTTATACCAAACATCTCAAGATAACCACAACTTTTCCCACAAGTCCTCAGACTCTAGCCTCAAAGCCAAGTAAGTAAATATATTTAACTAAAGAGAAAATCCTCCTTTGTTAGAAAGGGTTTTATCTCTTTTTCAATGCTGGTATCTGCTTAGAGACTATCTACTCTACAGGTAGCCCTGTATTTAGTTCACCTTTAGAAAAGTCAGCCAAGCCACATCAGAGATGTTGGCCCTACAGAAATATAGGATAAATAAAGAGCAGACTCAAAGTGGGGTTCCCTAGGGTTTGAAGTCCTAGGATTCTGCCAATACACAGTTCCAGGGCTGGGACTTTTTTCAGTTTACCTTCTGTGCCTTCAATCTCATATGAATCAGACTACTTTGTTTTCCTTGCTCTCTCATTTCTTCGCCTGTACAATGCTCCTTAGTCCTCTCTGCCCAGTACATGTTATCAGGAGCCAAACATGGCAAACAGTTCCACAGGTAAACACAAATCTGGCAGTTTTCTTTTCCAAGTGCCTGTTGGTATTATGGGAAATGACACCTCTCTCCATCCAGGCCAGGTAAGTCACTGTCCTTTATCAGAAAGGAGAGTGGGTCATTACATTTTAGAACATGCTGACACCATTACTAATAAAAGCAAGGTAAGAAGTTGCTGCCCTAAAGGTGCCTTAACCTCTACTTTGCCTAAAAGATACCTCATAGTGCCATGGCTAGAGATGGAACTGAAAAGTATCTGAGGCACACTGAACAGAAGTCTCAATTAGGTCCCAGGTTCTGTAAATATTTTCTTTAAAAGAAGGTAACAATAAACTGAAACATGGATTCTCCAACAGCACAGGCATGAACAAAACAAGTCCATTTTGAACTGCATGCTTGAAAATGATTGTAGTAAACTCAAATGTCTTGTTTTCAGATTTTCAAGCTTGGAATTGTGAATATGAAAGAAATTTTACCCAAATATATATAAGTAAAATATATAAACAGAACCAAGCTATTCTCAGAAGCCCTCCCCCTCCAGTCTTAATGAAATCCTCAATTCAGTTTGAATATTATTAAAACATTATACAGACTATTTGAAAAATCCAAAATTGAAGATTATGTTCTTTCTTTCCATCTCTTTGTCTTCTTTCTTTTTTTTTCTTTCAAATAACCACATTATCATCAGGAAGTATGTCTTTCGCATACAGAGAGGATATATATGATTCTCTACCAAGCATTTATCGAGCCTCATTAAAAGACCTGGGATATGCAAGGGAATCGAGCCAATCCAGACAAGCAACATATTAAAGTTGTAGAGCTTATCATTATTGTGATTGGAAATAGAGTCTAGGTTGGCAGGTGCTCTATTAATGTTCATCCACTTCTTCAAAAGACCTAACAGTCCTGGTGTCTGAGGCTTTCCAAACACAAATGTCTCCACATCCAGAAGGCAATTTCAATACAATGCATGGAGGAAATGAAGGCACTTCTTTAACTTAAGGAACAAACCAGAAATACATAAAACATATATCTTGTCCTCATAAATTATCTGAAGTTTTTGCTTTCCTTCCCTGAAAATGTTTTGTCTTCTTTCTTTTACTCATTATCCCATGACTGATCTCTCCTCTAGAAACTCCCACATTTAAATTTCCCAAAATGTCCCAATTCACTTACAGGTATACCACCTGTAGGAAACACATTATAGTGGGGCTTGAACTCTGGGCCTGGACGCTGTCCCTCAGCTCTTCAGCTCAAGGCTAACGCTCTTCCACTTGAGTCACAGTGGCACTTCTGGTTTTCTGGTGGTTTACTGGAGATAAGAGTCTCATGGACCTTGATGCCTAGGCTGGCTTTGAGCTGTGATCCTCAGATCTCAGCCTCCTGAGTTGCTAGGATTACAGGCATGAGCCATCAGTGCCCCGCATATTCTCATATCTTGAACTAGTTCTTCTATTTCTAATAATTTGTTAATTTTAAAAATACACATATGCTGTTTAAATATACGGGTTCAACACAGTATTATTTGTGCTAGCAAAATTAATGAGACAATGATTAGAGGTATAGCTCAACAGCAGTTGGTAGAAGCAAGCACCAGCTGAACAAGTTCAAGGACAGAAGCTCAAACCCCAGAACCAGTGGGAGAAAATAAGACAAAATTAATGAAACAAGTTAAATGGAACTGTTTGAATGAATCTTTATGTCCCCATGATGGATATACTGTGATTTGGCATTAAAATACTTTGAAATATAATTTAAATGAAAAAAGAAAGAAATGACAACACTGTCCAGCCAGATCATACTAAAACTCTGTAGTAAACCTGGACCTAAATATTTCTGTGGATTAGGCCATAACAGGTGACAATTTAGTGAATACGTTTTTTATGCCAGATACTAAAAGACAAGAGATGAATAAAGCATTTCTTATCTCCAAGTAGTTGAGAAATTTGCCAAGAAATTGGACAAAAAGACACAGTAAGATAAAGGATAAGAAAGTATCTATTTTTAACACTGGAGTTGGCAAAACAAAGATGTTTCAGATGAGGTGACCTTTAAGAAAACTGTTAAAGGAATTGTCATTTCCTAGATTTCAGTGAGAAGGCAGAAGACTAGTCTGAAGAAACATATAATAGCCCAGAGGTATACGTTTGTTCAGAGGAGCCCCACTTTCTTCCAGCAAATGTATGCACTACTAAGTTATGGGGTAACAGAGTAGGAGGGACTGAACAATAGGAAACAAAATGGCAGGCCCAGGAGTCTACATACTAACAATGAATAACATAGTCAATTGTTTATATTCCATGGTAAGGACTTGAACTACATACTAACAATGAATAACATAGTCAATTGTTTCTATTCCATGGTAAGGACTTGAACCCAGGGCCTTGCACACATGAGGTAAGCACTCTGACAGTAAGTTATACCCAATGCCCCTACTTTACATTTTCAAAGATGGAGAAGAGAAATAAGATGGAAGAGAAAATACAACTGAGAGCCTAGGGAGAGAAGGACCTGAAGGCAGCAGTGGCATGAAAATGAAGGCATGAAAAAAAAAAAAAAAAAAAAAGAATTAGGACAAAAGCCAGAACCTAGTGCAACTGGATGAGTAATGGGAGGGGGCAAAGTATGGCCCTTTTTTGTCTAAAATACCTGTTTCCTCAGGGCTTTCTCCCTCCATCAAGCAGCTCTCTCTGGAAAGAACACACCAGTGACAGCTCTTCTCTGATCACCCAGGTAACTCTTTATACTCTGAACCTATCTGGGTTTTCATCACATAATTTAGAAATACCTTTTTTTGCTCATTTGCCATTATTTGTTTTCACTCTACAATGAGGTAGGTACTATGTGTCTGGCTCATGGTTACTTTTTTGTATTTTTATTATCTTTTTTTAATTGTGAAAATACCATACAGAGGAGTTACAATTACATGAGCAAGGTAATAAGAACATTTCTTATCAAGCATTGTTGCCTTTAAGCAGTTGTACAAAGAAGTTTCCATTCAACAAAGCAGTTTATGAATGTACTACATCTTGATCAAGCATGACTATTTCTCAAAACTTAGACCAGGGCCTGACTCAATAAAAAGTTATTGGGACCCCCCCATCTCAAAAAACAAGTTAGATGTGGTGGTAAACACCTGTAATGCTAACTACTCAGGAGGCAGAAAATGAACAAATGTCATTATCTGAGACCAGCCCAGACAAAACCATGAGACTATCTGAAAAATAAAGTAAAAACAAAATGTGTGGCTCAAGTAATAGAGTCCCTGCCTCGTAAGTATGGGGCTCTAAGTTCAAAACCCAGAGTCACAAACAAAAAAATAAAAAAATGGGGGAGAGGGAGAAAGAGGAAAACAAGGTAGAGGGTAAGGATAGTAGGGATAGTAGGGCCCCATCCTCTTTTCCTCTGTTTCTGGACATGAGGTGGGCAGTTGTGCTCGGTAACATGCTCCTGCAAAGGCAATGTCTCCACACAGGCCCAAAAAGAACAGCCAAGCAATCATGGCTGGAACCTCCAAAACAACAATGAAACCTTGTCCTTTATAAGTTGGTTATTTCAGATATCTGTCATAGTGACAGCAAGCGAACATACTTTATTATTGTGATACTTTTTTATTTTATACTTTTCTATATTTATTGTCATACTTTTCTATATTTAAAAGCTGTATCACATAAGATTGACCTCTGAAGTTTCTAAGATTCAATCACAAACAGCAAAGTGTCCTGTGTCTAAACTTTTATCAGAAGAAAAAGTCTTCAGTAATAATCATGTATTCCCTTCACTTCATCATTTATTTGAAATGTTCTGCTCCACAATTCCATAAACTGACCTTTGCAACTTTTTAAATATAAAAAGAGCAAAGTAAATGTTTCCTTGTGAATTAACCCAGCTACCAATAGACTCACATCTGCAAGGTAACATATGCAAGGTAAGTAATGAAGTTTAACTGGCAGAGCTGCTCAGATCTAAACTGCTTGAAACGTCAATCACTGAGACGATAGTTCACTTTCCTCATTGTGGCAACAGACTCAACTTCTTGGTCCTGTGAAAGTCACCTGAATACATTTAACCAAAAGAACAATAAAAAAGAGAAAGAAGTAAAAGAAAAGAAAGGGAAAAAACTTCTATGTCCTGATTTAAGATATATTCAGCATTCTGATTTTTTATGCACACTTGATCATCCTGTTGACAGGCTTGGAAGTTAAGTAATATGGCCTGCTGCACAGAGGTTTCAAATCTTGATGGAAACCAATGGCAGGCTCCTTTTGACAGTCAAATAATGACAAGCACGTTGCAGGCCACTGCCCGTCATTCACTAACATCTCCAACCTGCTCCAACTGCTGCACAGCAACTAAGTGGAGGGTCAGAGGTTAAGCTCCAAGAAGCCAGCAATGAAGGGCAACTGTCATGCACCACTGCCTACCACAGAGCAGTAAGGAGTGGCTGTCTCCTGCCAAACATGCAAAACGTTCTCATTCTGTCCAGGCACAGACACATCTGAAGGTCCTAAATGAGACCATTGCCAATTCATGAAGCTCCAAACTGACAGTGTGCCATTCAAGCTGTCTCAAATTTGACTTTTTTTTTCCTATTTCAAATCACAAATGCATGCAAAGTATACAGTTCAGCATAACTCTTCAGCCACAGCTTCAAGCATGCTATGGCTTTGGACACATATGTAGCTCAGACACAGATACTTTCTCAGATTCTAAAAATGGAAAGGAAATACAAAACTAAAATTACTCTTTTTTATGGACTTTTAAATAAAGTATATAATTCAAAATGATGTGCATAGGAAATCCCATGTCTGCTTTTTAGAAAAAGTTCATATATCAAAGAAAAAGAACGCATTCCACCATATTATCCCAGTACTGTAAGAACTAAAATACAAGTACAAATAGAGAATTTTATTTGATGAAAATAATACCAAGCAAACTAGTTCATCAACATAATTTTTAGAGTCTGATTATAAGAATTATAACCCATAAATCACTTGGAGTCCAGAATATGACACAATTTTGAAGTTTACACAATTCTGTTCTTACTGCTTTTTTAAAAGTAGAAATGCATGATCCCATGCAAAAATGTGTGCATTAACATAAAACCTGCAATGAGTTTTCTTCTTTATCATTATTAAGCAAAGAAAAGTGTTTCATTTTACTTATAGGCTATCTGACTATATAAAATTCACTAGCTAGGATCAATAATTAAGCTAGATAGGTCTTTTTATATTGTTTTCATTAACAATAGGATTTCTAACCACAAACAGATCCCAAAATGGCTCTTAGGAGAGATAGCTGTTAGAGATACAAACTTGAAAAAAAATCTTATATAAAAGATTATTTGTGGGGCTGGGAATGTAGCTTAGTGTTAGAGTGCTTGCCTAGCATGCATGAAGCCCTGGGTTCTATTCCTCAGTACCACATAAACACAAAAAGCCGGAAGTAGTGCTGTGGCTCAAGTGGTAGAATGCTAGCCTTGACCAAAAGAAGCTCAGGGACAGGGCCCAGGTCCTGAATTCAAGCCCCAGGACTGGAAAAACAAAAACAAAAAAACAACTATTTGTCTACATCAGCTACACAGTAGAGTCTACTTTTTAATCACTAATCCTTAGCACCCAATCTTCTTAGGTAACTCTGGGAAGAGCAGATAATTCACTATTTACAAAACACAAAGCAAGATACCTCACTATTAAAGTTTGTTTAGAAAAGGTCAATGTACTGCCCTATTTTCCAGGAACAAAAACATGGCTAGTTTCTAATGTGCAGCTGCAGATATCTAAATTATTTAGAAATTAGTGTATAAACCCAGATTACTATATGTAGTTTTGATCACAAAAGCATATCCCAAGCCACAAGTCCACATGCATATCCTATTAGAATCGAAGCTTAAATAATGTCATTCAAAATAAAAGTAACTAAATAAATATCTGAGGTACAACAACTTGGTAAGAATTCCAATAGGAAGTGACTTGTTTCCACAGAGAAAACAGATGACATGGAAACTTCCCTATAACATATTCAGATATGTAACTATTACAAAATCACAAAAGAATGAATTCAGAGATGGTAACTCCTTCCCCAACTCTTTCATTCTAGACCAGGACTGCAAACTTCCATGTTCAATGTAAACCAATATAGGGCAAACAAGAAGTACTTCCTTAGTCATCAGAGTCAACTAATAAAATTCATATTCCTAGGGATAATACACAACAAAAATTTAAACTACTTCAAAAATGGTTTGGCTGATTAATCAGTCACAAACTCATCATGAATAGCAAAAATAAACCAAGAATTTACAAGAGTTAAGAGTCTTGAGAAGAACCCAAGAAAAAGTTTACATGGACAAATTAAATGCTCAAATTATTAAATTATTACTAAGGTCTATAAAACAGGAAATGGCAAGTGTGATCTCTGAATTCACCATTCTCAACCCAGACCCAGAGGGCCAGGCTAAATTCCTTCATCAGGGCATCTCCCTATGGGTTTGTATGAAAGTCTCCATTTTATTCTATCTGGTACATTACACAGAGGAAGAGAAACTGATGTGTCTGTAGCCATAAAACTCATCTTTTAAAAATGTGGTATATATACACAATGGAATTCTATGCATTCATCAGAAAGAACGACATTGCCCAGTTGTTAGGAAATGGAAAGACTTGGGAAAAAAACTATATTAAGTGAAGTAAGCCAGGCCCAAAGAAACATAGGTCCCATGGTTTCCCTTATTTGCAATAACTAATATATGTCTAGGACAAGCAGAAAACGTCAAAAGCTATGTATATATAACCATTTAAGATGATGTTAAGTGACATGAACCCCAAGACAGGGACATAAGTGGTTTTTTCTTGCTTGCTATTGTTTTTAATGTACTTATAATGCATATGTGATTTTTTTGTTTCTTTCGTATGTTCTTCTCCCATAGTATAACCCCTGTTTTCACTGTATTTGATTCCAGTGCACTACATCATGTATATACTTTTCTAATTTGAGGAGGGGAAGGAAAAAAACAAAATGCTTAAATAGGGAAATAGTTTGACCCATTGTAACAATGAGATGTACAAGACACTATGTTGGAAACAAACTTTACAACTTGTAGGGGGGAGGGAGGAGGAGTTGGAGAAGCTGGGAGGGAAGGGATGGTAGGGGAAAAACAAAGGAGGAGGTAACAATGCTCGATAGGAAATGTACTCAATACCTTACTCATGTAACTGTAACCTCTCTGTACAGTATTTTTACAATAAATAATGTATTTTTAACTCATCTTTTATTTCCTGTATTCATATATCTTTTGGGGGAAGACGGGATGGCAGTTGGCAAGAATAAGGCAGGTAGATACATTTGGACTTGACAAATCTGAGCAGGCATATTTTTCATTCAAGAGGTAGAGCTAGTCCTTGTATCTAGTCTCTCTAATCCAGCACAAAGTAGATATTCAGAGCAAGTCAACAAGTAAACAAGAAGATGTCAGAGCAAGCCAACAAGTAAACTTATCAATACTCCTTATGCAGCCTTCATTCAAATGCCATTTCTTGGGAGAAATACATTTGAATCATATTCTCAAAATATAGGATAGAAACAATTTCCCCATGTACCCACTACCATTCCTCCCATCTTTCCATCTTTCCGTATATGCCAATTCTAATATCTAGATATCTAATGTCAATTCTAATATCTACAAGTCTCTTTCATCTAAATATCTGATCAACAAGAGTTTAGAGGGGTTTCTGTAAATGGGTTGTTGTTTGTTATTTTGGTTTTTTTTTTTTTTGGGGGGGTGCTGTCCAAGACCAGTCTTCCTTTCACTCACTGGCTGGCACCCTACCACCTGAGCCACACCTCCAACCCAACAAGAGTTTGTTTTTTTAAACACTGATGGTCTCAGCAATATTCAAAAGCAAGCAAATAAGTAATTGCTGCTATTTCAGTGTTCCACAGATCAGTGAAGGAGAGCAGGAACTCTCTGAATGAGATGGCAAGCAGAATGTGGCCTCAATAGTGTCTACTCACTTGTTCCCTATATTGTGAGAAGCCAAGAGTCCCATTTACCTTAAGACCAAGGTTACTCTCCTTTATGTCAGGTTCTCAATAATGTGGTGAAAATCACTATTGTTCTGTTTTTTGTCTTTCCTCTGAAAATAAAAGCAAAAGCTCATATGATTATAGCTCTAAAAATTTTAGAAGCATGTGCTACATAGTCATGGTAGGAATAAAGGCAAATGAAGATACTGCTGTTCTCCACATCTGATTCTCTTAAGACAAGATGCTTCACTGAAATGCCTGAATGCTTTGAGGTGATTCATTTATAAGGAAGAGCTAACCTACCCTTTTCCTCTTTTCAGCTTGAACAAAGGCCAGACACACACATTTTACCATATTCATTATATGCGGAACTGTTCAGAGCAAAGAGTACCAGTTGCCTTCAGGTCATGAAATAATACTAAAAACTTTATAATCATTCATTGATTTAGTTTTCAGCATACTATATCATTTGAATCCAATGGGAGCATAAAGAGCTATTTGTGAGGTCAACCACAGTACAGACAGATGCTGACATGCTATTGATGGCAAGGTGGAAAGAAATTGCTAAATACAGCAGATCAATACCTCGTTTCACTGTTACAGCCTTCTGCAGACATAAAATATATATCTTTACAGCTACAAAAAATAATAATAATGAAAGTGGGAGATAAATGTTTCCCTCAAGGTAAACTATTTGATTAGCTAAGGGCAAAGGTGACAACAGCAGTTACACTAAAGTAACTTTATAGTCTTAAATAAAAGCAGAAGGAAGAGCAGCAGATAAAATGACAAAATGAATCAGGACACTAGGTGATTCACGTAGCACTCTTTAAAAGCCTAGCAATGGGTAAAGGGCCACCAAAACCTCAGCTTTTCCTATGTGTATAAATACAGTTGTCTGGGATCTTTCTTGTTGCATAGTTTTGCACAAAACAGTTTCTAAGCAAAACAGTTTCTATTGTCAGTGGAGAATTATCATGAATTTAAGTTTAAAAAGTGTTCTTCAAAGTTAAAAAAAAAAAAAACAATTCCCTCAACTTCAAATCTATGTGTTTACAATTAACAACAAAAATATCCTGAAAACAAACCATATTTTAGCACATTGCTAGACATAAAAAATATATTTATAACATAGTTGTTGAACAAGAGGATCTTATAATTTCTCTAGAAAAGAGAATTACATAAAATTACATAAAAACTAATAGTGGGGCTGGAAATGTGGATTAGTGGTAGTTCTTGCCTTGCATGCATGATGCCCTGGGTTCGATTCCTCAGTACCACATAAACAGAAAAAGCCAGAAGTGGTGCTCCAGTGGTAGAGTGCTAGCCTTGAGCAAAAGAAGCTCAGGGATGGTGCCCAGGCCCAGAGTTCAAGCCCAGGACTGGCAAAACAAAACAAAAACAAAAACAACTAATAGTTACAAGCATTTAATAGAATGTCAAATGACAGACATATGGTACCATGAAGCAGTCAGTGTACTATGCATACACAATTGGTACCATGCAAATAAGGTCAGTACCAAAAAAGGCATTAAGAGAAAAATCCTGGACAAAAAAATCATGAGAAGAGACTGAAGGAAAGTTGTTAAGAATTTGTATATTCAATATAACATCATCAAGTTAACTTTCATTTTTCAGATGGAACTTTTTTTCTAAGTCTCTGTACCTTAAGCTTAAAACAATTCACAACTCACCATCAATCTGAGACATAAAGTCTCCTAGAAACCTTCAAAATCACTGTCTTTGATTCTGGGACCCTGCGTCTTGTATATACGTTTGTCTGATTTGGGGAAGGCAAGGGGAATAACAAAATGGTGAAATAAGGACAAAGGATGACCCAACAATGATACTCACAAGACTCTATGCTGGAAATGAACTTTACAACCCAGAGAGAAGGGCTGGAGGGAAAGGATAGTGGGAGAACAATGAAGGAGTGGGTAACAAAGTTCAACAAGAAATGTGCTCATTACCTTACTTATTTAACTCTAACCCCTCTAGACAGCACCTTTACAATAAAATAAAATAGCAGCCTAAACAGTAACCATCTTTGTTTTTAAAAAGTTGTAACTACTATGTTAGCTTTTTAGCTACTATAACCAAATACCTGATGTAAAGGCTTAAAAGAAAGTATTATTTTGGCACGTGCTTTCATACATGTCAGTTTTTAGTCTGGTGGACTGGGCTCATGGAAAGACAGAAAGCAAAGAAGCAAGGGATGGACATGCTTCCATTGTCTGTTTCCTCCAACTAGGCACCACTTCCTAGTTTCCAAAACAGCATCACCAATCCCCCAACACATGGGCTTTAATGGTGAGGGGGACAACAGTTCATATTCAAACCCTAACATCTACTCATTCCTGTTTCACTGAATAGTTTACTGGTATAAGAGATGGACTACATGTCTATATTCCCCATCCAAATCATAGTTCTGAGTGCTTGTGAAAGGCTTCAGAGAATATTCTGAAAGACAATGTTAAATACCTACATTACACAGAAAAATACCATCATATTTTGTAATGTAGCCTTATTTGAAATGTCATGTTGTATACTATAACTATGTAAAAATGTGTAAATATAAATATTTATATAAATATGTAACTATAAATATGTAACTGTTACCTGTCAAGTGATTTTTGTAATTAAAAGAAAAAAGTTACCACATCTGGATGTTGTTTAACAATTTTAAAGCAAATTGTTCATCCAAGATAAACTTATTTAGTAACCCCAAAGAACATGGGTAATCCCAAGAAAGTAAAAAAAAAAAGCAAAAAAAAAACACTTGATACAATAGCACACCATCACAACTAGGGATTAAAAGTGAAAATAAAATGCACTGCATAAGAATCAGTGAAAATGTAAGGTAACTATAATGGGAAGGGAAGGAATACTCACTAACTTTTCTTCCACATAAAAGTTAAACTGCTGCTACAAGAATGATAAAAATGAAATTATATTATCAGTTTTATAATTTTTAACCAATGTATGACAATTACACTAGTTTATTAGCCTATACTTAGAGATCTGAGAACAATGTTCCAGCTTTCTTATGTAGAGGAAATGACAAAGGTTGTAACAAAAAGCTTACTCCTAAGGTTATGCATGAGTATTTAGTAATGAGGGATTGAGCTAAGTCACTCCATATAAACCAAAAGCAGTGTCATGGTTGGGAGGCTCCTAGGTCTTAAAGCACCCTAAGATGACTCACTAACAGGCATTTGAAAAGTCTCTATAAACATTCCAGCAATAAATACTGTATTGTCTATCAACAAAGCTCTATGCTAGATATTTCAGAGATGCAATTTTTTTGCAAGGAATTTGATAATTTCTACATGAGGAGAGAGGATAGAATAATGGTAAGATAAGAATCCTAAGATCCCTTTAGTTTAATCATATTCACTGTTGGGCAGCAATGGAGTCTGAACTCAAGGTCTTTGCATTTGGCAGACAGCCCTTCCACCACTTGAACCAAATTCCTAGCCCATAGTTTAAATTGTGTGTGTGTGTGTGTGTGTGTGTGTGTGTGTGTGTGTGTGTGTGTGGTGTGTGTGTGTGTGTGTGTGTGTGTGTGTGTGTTTACCCATGCCTTCAGCTTCTTAAATGGCATTTATATCTATCTATTACATTTATATCTATAACATTGTTAGTTCAGAGGGCTTTTTTTTTTACATTCATTATCTTTTTGACAACACCTTAGATGAGAAAGGGAGGGAAGCTGATAATCATCCCCATTTTACAGATGACCCAACACAGAGATCAAGAAATTCAGGCAAGTGGTATCTTCTAGGTGACAAGGTAAAAGCAATTCAGCCCTCCAAATTGTAAAGTGCTCTTCCACACAACCAGTCAGTACTTGTGAGGGAAGAATCCTGGTATTCACTCTAAAAGCACTGGTTTACTACCTACTGTGATCAACACTGCATGTACTAGAGTACAAAGATAAAAATAAACAAAATATAATCTGATCGCCAAGATAGCTCCAGCATGTGTGCTTGCCTAGCATGAGATGAGGCCTGGGTTCAATCCCCAGCAGTAAAATAATGAAGTAAAATACAACCAGTATAACTAAGGAAAAGAGAAAAAGATGGAAAAAATTATTACAATAATGAGTGACAGACAGACATCAGGGTACATGCTAGTAATTCTGCTGAGATACAGCCTTGTAATCTGAGGCCAGCTCAGGCAGAAAGGTTCACTACTTTGTCTCCAAAATAACCAGCAAAAGTAGGGCTAAGGGTGAAACTCAAGTGGTAAGAGTACCACCTAGCAATCAAGCCTAGCAAGCATGAAGTCCTCAGTTCAAAAATCTAGTACCACCAAACAATAAATAACAAGAAGTACTGCAAAAACATGCAGGAATTGTTGCAAGAATACAGAAAATTAAGATTTTAATATTTTGAAATACTTTCTATATTTTAAAAAATGAGAATAAATGAACTAAGTATTCCTCTCAAGAAGTCAGCAAAAGAAACTTAAGATGAAGGGATCAATAAAAATAAAGTAAAAATAAATAAATTAGAGCATAAACAAATAAAAAAGATAGTGTAAAGAAGTTAAACAGATATACTACCGCGAAGAGGAGAGCTGAATCCGGAAAGTTATCACTGAAAGGAGTTATAAAAAGTAAAATGTGCTGGGCGCCAGTGGCTCACTCCTGTAATCCTAGCTACTCAGGAGGCTGAGATATGAGGATTGCAGTTCAAAGTCAGCCCAGGCAGGAAAGTACATGAGACTCTTATCTCCAATTAACCACCAGAAAACCGGAAGTGGTGCTATGGCTCAAGTGGTAGAACACTTGGCTTGAGCTGAAGAGCTGAGGGACAGTGTCCAGGCCCAGAGTTCAAGCCACATGACTGACAAAGAGAGAAAGTAAAATGTGAAATAGTTTAGTTACAAAACTATACACAAATCTATACTAGTTAACCAGAGAATGTTAATGTTTGATGCCATGTCAATAAATTTGAAAAATCATCATTTTGGGGAAAATATATCTTCTTAGATAAAAACTGGGCATGTGGGTCAGTGGTAGAGTGCTGGCATGGCATACTGGAAGCCCTGGGTTTGATCCCTAACCCCACAATAAAAAATAACTAATCATAATTAGATAATAATTAGAAAAGCTATCTAAATATTATCTTCCCCAACATTACATATGTTTTAGTAACTGTTTTGACTTCTAAGAGGTAAGTAATTCCAATACACTGTAAATAACTCCCAAGTATAAAAAAGAGAAGACTCTGAATTTCATTCTACGATATTAGTATATGATACTAAAACCACACACACATATCCACACACACAAGAATATTCCTTGACCAACTTTACCTCTCTCTACTGTTAGCTTATCCCTATCAGCCAAAACAGCTCTGCTATGCCCACAATGTGTGTGTGAAATGTACCCCATTCTGGGTGATTCCATCCTCAACTTCTAAACTCATCAAAGGTAGAGACCCACTTTACTTTCCTAATTAAATTGCTATAAAATATGAATTCTGTAGTATAGTGTAACCAAGTAGAAACTCTATTAATCAGTTAGAGTTTATCCATAGAAGTAAACATATAATCAATAAAATAAATACCACTAGGCACTGGTGGCTCACACCTATAATCCTAGTTAGTCAGGAGGCTGAGATATGAGGATCATAGTTCAAAGCCAGCCTGGGTAGAAAAGTCCATAAGACTCTTACCTACAATAAACTACATTGAAAAAAGCCAGAAGTGGAGCTGTGGCTCAAGTGGTAGAGCACTAGCCTTGAGCAAAAGAAGCTCAGAGACAGTTCTCAGGTCCTGAGTTCAAGCACCAGAACAGGCATGAAAAAAGAAGAATGAAAAAACAGACACCAAAAAACACTAATAAGTTAAATGTTTACCAGTGGAAGTAAATACATTGTCATGAAAATAGATACCAAAAATCATTCACCAAAAAAAAAAACTAAATAGCCAACAGCTATCATTATACTTCGTTCTAGAATCCCAAAGCACATCTATCAAAAGCATAGCTATCTGCTATTACTACAATTATTTAGAAGCTCCAAATAATATAATAACACAAAAAATGAGAAAGTATAATAACTAAAGGGGGAAGAGCAAATTATATGTGCAAATGAGCAGATTATCCACGTTGCACAGACTCTTAAAGTCAGAGAAAATTCTACTGAAGATTTTAGTGCTAGACATTCTGTGCTATGAACCAATTATAAAAATGCTACAAACACACATATATACATACACACACAAAGCCTTAAAAGTATATATTTTAAAGTATAGCTTTAAAATATCCAATTTGCAACAGTAACTAAAAAATAATAAACAAAAAGTAAGATATCCAGAAATAATGCTAAAAATAGTCAAAGTCTAAAGGAATAAAATCTTAAAACACTCTAAAGGGCTGGGAAGGTGGCTCAGTGGTACAATGTTTGCCTTGCATACATGAAGCCATGAGTTCAATTTCTCAGCATCACATAAGCAGAAAAAGCCAGAAGTAGTGCTGTGGCTCAAGTGGTAGAGTGCTAGCCTAGAGCTGAAGAGGTCAGGGACAGACCCAAGACCCAGATTTCAGGCCCCAGAACCGACAACAACAACAAAAAAAGAAACCTCTAAAAACCACAAAAGAAAAATGAAATAAGTGTAAAAACAGACAGCATGGCTGAATAAAAAAAATTTTCCATAAGCAGTTCAGTTTCTATTTTCAAATTAGTTTATAAAATAAATGTAATAATTCAAACACCAAGAAAATGGTGGGACACATGAGAGACTTTGAGTGATTTTTAAATGTATCTGGAATCCACTCAGTGCAAGAACGAGCCAAGAAACTCTGAAAACTGCACATCATCATATAACCTTGTACTGGCAACTACTGAAAGGTATCATAAAACTGAGTGTCAAGAATAACAAAACCAAGTAAGAAAATAAAAAGCAGACCTTAATATTTAGACATTCAAATCAATATGTCAAAGGTAAGACAATAATGAAGCAGTGAAAAATGGGAAGGAAAAGATACCTACTACAGTACATACACTAAATTCCAGGTACCTTCTAAGAATTACGTAAACAATATAAAAATATGAAATGATAGGTAAATAACCATTGATCTAATACTGAGATGGGAAAAAGTTTTCCTATACATAAATGAAGAAAAACTTTTGAATAATCATTATATTTTTCTTTGCAACTACTTTACCCCATTTTGTAGATAAAGACTAAAGCTCAAGGGGATTAGGTAATATGCCCAAGAGCATTCAGCAAGAAGAAGCAGAGCTAGGGAGATTTTTAACAAATAAGACATTCTGACTTAAAAATCCTTGTTCTTAACCAGTATAAGCTGGTCCTTCCTGGTAAACTACACAATATAAAGAAATAAGACTGACTTATAGAGGAACATGAACAATAAAATAAGCAGTTTTCACTGGGTACCAGTGGCTCATGCCTATAATCCTAGCTACTCAGGAGGCTGAGATCTGAGGATCACAGTTCAAAGCCAGCGTGGGCACAACAAATCACTCAGAAAACCAAAAGTGGTGCTGGTGGCTCAAGTGGTAGAGCTCTAGCCTTGAGCTAAAGAGCTGAGGGACAGTTCCTAGGCCGAGTTCAAGCCCCACGACTGACAAAAAAAAAAAAAAAGAAAAAGAAAAAACAAAAACAAAAGCAGTTGTCTTCATAAACAATATATAGCCCAAGATTACTTACTACTGATAGAAGTATTTTTAGAAATCCTTCCTTAGACTGTCGCCAGAGTGTGGTAAATATATCATCTCCTATAAGGAAAGAAGAGATTTCTCCCAAAGAGCCAGGAGACATGGCCACAAATTCCCAAGAGGCTGGTTTTGCTATGGTGCCTTTCTAATACCCACTCCCAAAACTATACATACTGTGGGCTCAGTGCTCTACACTACACTACTGCTTCATTGTTTACATGCCCATCTTCCTACTGAATTTAGGTCCTCAATGGCCACAATTATATCTTATTATCCTCAAGTCTCCAACGTCTGGTGCACAAAGGAATAATTAAGAGCTCCTGAGTGACTTCAAAAAGAAATGTCCAAGAAATGCTTTGAGTGATAATATATTAAATAAAAATATTGCCAAGGAAGTGATGCTGTGGCTCAAGTGGTAGGGCACTAGCCTTGAGCTGAAGAGCTTGAGGGACAGCGCCCAGGCCCAGAGTTCAGGCCCCACAACCGACCAAAAAAAAAAAAAAAAAAAAAAAAAAATATATATATATATATATATATATATATATATATATATATATATATAGCCAAAAGATCATCTGAATCTATAAACAAACATATAAACAATGTGAAAAGAAATTACAGTGAAGGAAAAAAACTTTATAGAATGGTTCACAAATTTTTAAATATTAAAAACTAGAAATTTATTTTTAACTGGTCTTCTTGTAATAATGTCCAGCTGCAGTCACTTCTCACAAAACACAAGAGGGGAAAGAATTTGCCTCATTGTCCAAAAGGCAATCTACTGAATCAAGGATGCAGAAATTACTATAAACTTCCCCAGACAGCTATGCCAAAACACATCTGCTGTACAGAAGATACCAAGATGCTTCCTGCTTATGGGTTCAATCGAAAAAGCACAACCTAGTGCCTGAAATATAAATCAAAAACCCTTACATCCCTGGTACTTATTGACATTTGCTACCTGCAAATTTCTAATATGTGCAAGATGGGCCTATTTTTATTTACAACACAAACCACAGACTAAACGTAAAACAAGATGCTTAATAAATCCAGAGGAACATAAAACAGCAGCATAACTCAGACAGCAAGACAGACACTCACTCCTTAATTAAGTGGGTGATGTTCTGCTTAAAACAAAAAGACAACCCTGGGCTATAGCTAAGATTAAGCACTCAGTGTTGCGAGGAAAACGCCAGCCATTTTCAGGGCAAAGGCTTTAAATCATGAAAAATAAACCATCTAATAGTCTGTATTCAATAGTAAGTAGACAGTCAGGACACAGACTGATTTGGATTAACACATTTTCAGTTATAACAAGTAATTTTACAGAGGATTAGTATCTTGATGGTCTGATCAATATGAGGCACCGCTGCTATTACAGATGAAGAGAAAATTGCCCCTCTGGTAATAAAGTGTGCGTGTCTTCGTTCTCCTTCATTTGCTGAGTCCATTACTGAAATGGTTCCAGCATTAACAGCTGGGACAATTTAAGCAGCAGGGGTCTGATGAATTTAAAGACAGGGTAGGAACACTGGCCACTGGTCCTTTCCTCCCTTGCAGTCTTACATATGCAATTTCTCTATCTGGCTGTGCTTCTAATATAAGGCTTATGTTTTATGAGAACAATAACTTCTATTTCCTAATTATTGTTTCATTAATAGTGTCACCAGCCAATAATGTAACTAAAACAAAAATTGCTCACAGCATATTTCTGCTGATTCAACAAAAAGTTGCACACTATTTACTTAAATAACAAGACTGACATGACAACAGGCTACAGTCCACATGAACTGTGATGTCTGCATTCATTTGCCTAGTGCTTGGCTCACATTCTCAAGCAAGATAAAAAAGCAGAACGACAGTCGTGCTGACAGAAAAAAGAAAAAAGTCATCAGCAGAATTTTCCATCTCTGTTTTCAAAACCCAGCAAACTGGAAAACAGTAAGATAATGGAGTGCTGTACGTAGGAACAGAAAATCCATATTAATGCTGCCTTGAGATTTTAATCATGCCCAATTCAGCACAGTGAGCTAAGGCTGCAACACCAGCCCATTTTATATGATTATTGGAGAAATGCTGGCTCTTGAGGTTCAGCCTTGAATGAGCCAATCACTAAATGAAGGTGCCAAAGGGCAGCCTGGGCTAAAGCAGAAATCAGAGCTCTGAGTTTTCTGATCACAAACAATTATGAAAAACACTCAGGCACTGGCAACAAATCTCTTCGTCCAACCTGATGCAACCTCAAACTGACTTCCCTACTTACTTTCAACCAGCTATGAAGGCCTTGACTGCCCCTCATATGGCAACCCCTATATGACAGTTTTTCAAGAAAAGGGAAGGCATGATCACTTGGCAGGCAGGTCATTTCTAAATAAATAATCAGCACAGCAACAAGATAGATGCAACTGCCAAGCAAGTGTGAGGTCCTGAGTTCAAATCCCAATAATGAAGATTTAAAAAATAAAAGCAGAGACTTGTAGCATAAACAAAAATAAAAGTCTAATAATCAGATTTGTAGACTTCAAATAAAATGATCATCTCAGGTTGGGGGAGAGAGAAAAGGAATGTACTTATTAAATGGCAGAACATTTCAATTCTTCAAGATAATTGCTAGAAATATGCTCTACAACACTATGTATACACTAGCATTGTAATTATATTAGGCATAGTATACAATACTATAGTATATACTTCAAAATGTGTTGAGAGGATAGATCAGTAACCACAATAAAATTCAAAAAAAAATTATTTTAACTGCAAGCTTATAACACCTACTCAAGTGTTAGCTTTCGAATATGTCCTTGGCCTTGCAAACAGGCCAAGGACAAATGTTTGGAAAAAAGTCCCTACCAATGAAAATCTTAATCCCCTAAACACGTCATGACCAAACATGGTAGTCCAAGATCCTCCGGCTGACATAGTGAAATGTAATCACTGTGAAGCCAACCAGTGAGATGATTCTGTAAATAACAGAAGGCGAAATGATTGAACTTAATAGAGGTCTAAATTCATATTCTCTAAACTATGCCTTTTTAAGATTCCAAAAGTACCATCAAAACTATAAAGTACTTTTCTTCTAAAAATCATAAAACAGCAATGTCAATATAACTTTATCAAGAAATCTACCATAAAAAAACAACAGCAAGCTGGGAAGGTGGCTCGGTGGTAGAGTGCTTGCCTTGCATGCCTGAGGCCCTGGGTTCGATTCCTCAGCACCATATAAGCAAAAAGAAAAAAGCTGGAAGTGGCACTGTGGCTCAAGTGGTAGAGCACTAGCCTTGAGCTGAAGAGCTGAGGGACAGCGCCCAGGCCCAGAGTTCAGACCCCACGACTGGACCCAAAAAAAAAAAAAAATATATATATATATATATATATATATATATATATATATATATATATATATAATACACACACACACACATACCCTCACCCAAAAAACAACAGCAAAATACACTGACCTGAGTAAACTAACATTTTAAACTTGAAAGAAAACACTACAAACAGTTGTTGACCATTAATAAAACGTGTTAAATGGAAGAGTTTTTACTTCTCAAAATTAATGTCTATCCCTTTAGTATGTGACTGAATTTAAAACTCATAATTACCTAACCATTTCCATTATTTTCTCCAACTTCTACTTCTAGTTCTCACCATTACAAGGCCTAATGGCAAGTGATACTTTAGTTATGGCTAATGCCATAATCCTAGCTACTCAGAAGTCTATGATCTGAGGATCATGGTTTGAAGCCAGCCCAAGCAGCAAAGTACATTAGCCTATTATCTTCAATTAACCACCAAACATTCAGATGTGGCGGTATGGCTCAAGATAGAGTGCTAGCCTTGAGCAAAAACACTCCAAACAGTACCAGTGCTGAGTTCAAGCTCAAAGAGCAGCACAAAAAAAAAAAAAAAAAAAAAAAAAAAAAGTGATACTTTGAGAATTCATATAATAAATGTTTGTGGCCAGGAGCCAGTGGCTCACTCTTGTAATGCTAGCTACTCACGAGGCTGAGATCTGAGGATCATGGCTCAAAGCCAGCCCAGGCAGGAAAGTCTGTGAGACTCTTATCTCCAATAAATCACTAGAAAACTGGAAGTGGGGCTGTGGCTCAAGCAGTAGAACACTCGCCTTGAGCTGATGAGCGCAGGGACAGCGCCCAAGACCAGAGTTCAAGCCCCAAGACTGACCCCAACCCCCCCCAAAAAAATAGTTGAAATAAATAATTGTGGAATATTTACTATATACCTAACAAAATGTTTAGTGCTGGGAAAAATAGTAAATGACCAATAAATAAATAAGTGGTCCATAGTTTTGGGTGCATATAATCTAAATGCCAAAATCTTTATTGCTAACTTCAGTCACATCAGGGAACCAGTATCACAATTCTTACAAGCCATGTGTGTCATATAGCAGATGCTAAAGGCTCTCAACCACTCAATCTATCTTCAACAGATGCTTATTGGAAGACCCTCCAATACGTACATTGTAGGAACTAAGGATGAATTAGACATAACTGCTATCTTCAGGAAAGTTAAGGACTGTTCAAAGTATCTAAGACTTTATTTGTCTTTCTAGTTTTCAAAAGGAATACTAACAGCATGAAGTAACAGTCCTAGAAATAACACAAAGTAACAAGAACTCACTGTTAACTCAGTGGTTTCACTCCTTAATTTTTGTTTTTTTGTTTTGGCTGGCTCTGGGGCTTGAACTCAGGGCCTGAGCAATGACAACCTTAAACCTCTTTGTGCTCAAGGTTAGCACTCTACCACTTAAGCCATAGGGCCACTTCCAGCTTTTTCTGAATAGTTTATTGGAAATAAGAGTCTCACAGACTTTCCTGCCCAGGCTGGATTCAAACCTGATCCTCATATCTCAGCCTCCTGAATAGCTAGGATTACAGGCATGAGCCACAGGCATCCAAGCTCACTTCTTAATTTTTAAGAAAGGTACTCAAAGTTGTTCAGAAACTATGATCAAATAAATAAACCTTCTTTCATTTAAAAAAGCAAACCTAGGGCTGGGAAAGTGGCTCAGTGGTAGAGCGCTTGCCTTGCATGCATGAGACCCTGGGTTCGATTCCTCAGCACCACATAAGCAGGAAAAAAAAAAGCCGGAAGTGGCACTGTGGCTCAAGTGGTAGAGTGCTAGCCTTAAGCTGAAGAGCTGAGGGAAAGCACCCAGGCCCAGAGTTCAGGCCCCACGACCGGACCCAAAAAAAAAAAAAAAAAAAAAAAAAGCAAACCTACAAAGCTGAGATTAACCAAAAGATAAAGATGGATTTGAGGGTGGGGAAAATAGAGCAGAATCTTTCAGGTAAAGTTGTAATCTGTTAAGTCCCTTGGTCACTGGCCATAGATTGTGAAATACTAAATTTGTTCTTCATATCTTATCCAGGAAAAAATAACTCCTAAACCTGGAATCTCTATGGTCATAATACAGGCTTGTGTATTCTTGTGTGTTTGAGCTTAGAAAATAATAACCCAAAGTGGGATGTTTTGGCCTTGGATATTGAAAACTTCAGGAGCAACCTTGGAGCTGGGAGCTGATGGCTCATGCCTGTAATCCTAGCTACTCTGCCCAGGAAGAAAAAGTCCATGAGACTCTTTATAGGCTATTAATCACCAGAAAACCAAAAGTGGAGCTGTGGCTCAAAGTGGTAGTACACTAGCCTTGAGCAAAAGGCTAGCAAAAGGGACAATGCCCAGGCCCCAAGTTCAAGCCTCACTACCAACAACAACAACAAAAAGCAACCTCAGAACCACAGTCTCTCTCAGATCTTCTCCTGCCCTCATCTTTTGCTCCTCCTTCTCTTTTAAAAAGTGTGATCAATGATTGTTTCCAGTTCTAAGTTACTTTACATTGAACAAAACACCAGTTTTCAGACTGGGCTCTGCCCTGAGTGACTCCATTTTAAAAAACAAGAAGTTGATCCATTTTGAGTGCAAATAAGGCAGAATGACTCTACATCTTGTTTATGCAAGTAAGCAACCACCATCTATGGAGAACAAACCATGGAAAAGATAGACAAATAACTTATATAAATAAAAGTACCACCAATGAACTTAGCAAACTAAAGCATGAACACATAGATAGATAGATTAGATAGATAGATAGATAGATAGATAGATAGATAGATAGATAGATAGATAGATAGATAGATAGATAGATAGATAGATAGATAGATAATCTGTATCAGAAAAATCAATCCCATGAGTGAACTGAACATACCAAAAGCCAGGAATAGTACACCCTTTTACCTGGATCATATAAAAGGAAAGACCACTAACCCAGGGGTACAGCAGCACCCACTGATGTATAATGAGACCCTGCTTGATATAATGCAAATTCACCAGTCCATCAGTCCATATCCAATAAGCTTGGAATAAACTGTGCTCCTTGAGCCAACACTGAACCTTGAACTAGTTCTGGGTTTTGACACCCCCAAAGCCTCAACAGCTCAGTGACTGGGCTCATTACCATCTTATCTAAGACCTGCAGTGACTCCCTTTACCACAGTAACAGCCCTCTGCTCTTGTCTTCAGCCAGGTTTCTTTGAATCCTGGAAGCTTTAACTTTTTTTTTTAGCTTTCTGTAGCTTCGATATTATTGTTAAGTATAATGTCTAATTTGAGAGTTGATAGCAGTAACTAAGACTGCAATAATAGAATGGGTTTGCCAATTGGCTCAAGGCTATCAAGCAAAGTAAGCAGTACTTGACAAATGAATGCCAACTAAATTGACTTAGCTTGTGAACTTATTGTTATTCTATAAATTCTGACTTTATACAAAGACACAAATGTGACTGTTTCTGACACAGATTGTTCACAGTAACGAGTAATTAGAATTCTTCTTCCTCAAGGCAGATAATAGTAACTTGAGTCCCTTCTTTTCCATAAAACCTAAAAATAGTACTCTAACCTTCCCCTAACTTTGTGTGCCAAAAAAATTTTCTGACCTATCTTGTCTAATAATAATCATGACCCCCCCATCATTTAAGAAGGAGTTCCACCTATTTCTGAGAAGAAAAAAGATGCAGAGGCGCTGGGACGGTGGCTCAGTGGTAGAATACTTGCCTTACATGCACGAGGCCCTAGATTTGATTCCTCAGCACCACATAAGCAGAAAAAGCCAGAAGTGGCACTGTGGTTCAAGTGGTAGAGCGGTAGCTTTGAGCTGAAGAGCTGAGGGACAGTGCCCAGGCCCAGAGTTCAGACCCCACAACCAGCAAATATATAAAGTAAATAAATAAAAAAGATGCAGAAAAGCCAAAGGTAGCAGATAGGATTTGCTGAGTTTCCCCCACTTCAGTCTATCACATTTGTTCAACTCATTACATAGTTATTCTCCCTTCAACCCAAGCATAAAAGGTGATAGTTTTCCCTGGACTTCTATCAAGTCTTCATTCTGAAGCATCCTATGTCATTTAAAATTGTGATTAAATAAATTCATGCATACATCTGTAATCCCACACATATAGGCATAGAAAGAGGGATCAGAGTCCTAGGCTGGTTGGCGAGTGGGGGGGAGTAATAAAAAATCCAGAAAAATAACTAAAGTAAAAAAAAGGGGGCTGGGAAGGTAGCTCAGTGGTAGAGTGCTTGCCTTGCATGCATGAGGCCCTGGGTTCAATTCCTCACCACCACATAAGCAAAAAGAAAAAAGCCGGAAGTGGCGCTGTGGCTCAAGTGGTAGAGCACTAACCTTGAGCTGAAGGACAGTGCCCAGGCCCAGAGTTCAGGCCCCACGGCTGGACCAAAAAAAAATAATAAAGTAAAAAAAGGGCTGGGGGCATGACTCAAGTGGTAGAGCATCTGTCTAGCAAGTACAAGACCCTGGTTCAAATCCCTATACCATAAAGTTATTTAATTAATTACATTTCTTATGTTTTTTCTTCCTAGGGTCACAGTTGACACAAGAAAAAAGTATCACACTTTCTGTCTCTATAGTAACTTCAAGATAGGGGCTTTCAGGTCTACTCTACCCCGCCCCATTCTTGAAGGAGGAAAAAAGTACTACAGAATTATCATTACCAATGGCCAATGATATAAGCAATCATGTATCCATAATGAAGCTTCTACAAAAACCCAAAAAGACTGGGTGGGAAGCTCCAAACAGCTGAATAGGAAGAGGTTTCTAGAGGATGATATACCTGGAAAGGGTATGGACTCCCTGTACAATACCTCACTGTATTTAGCTCTTCCATTTGACTTCGCTATTCAGCTGTATCCTTCATGATGTCATATAATAAACTGATAAACCTAAGTTATTTTTTCATGATGTCATATAATAAACTGATAAACCTAAGTTATTTCTCTAAGTTCTAGGAGCCATTCCAGTAAAATTACTGGACTGCAAGAAAGGGTTGTTGCAAACCCCAATATATAGCAGTGGGCCTGTAACTGGCATCTACAGAGGAAGGCAGTTTTTTTTTTGGTGGTTTTTTTTGGGGGGTCTGGTCGTGGGGCCTGAACTCTGGGCCTGGGCACTGTCCCTCAGCTCTTCAGCTCAAGGCTAGTGCTCTACCACTTGAGCCACAGCGCCACTTCCGGCTTTTTTCTTTTTGCTTATGTGGTGCTGGGAATCGAACCCAGGGCCTCAGGCATGCAAGGCAAGCGCTCTACCACTGAGCCAACTTCCCAGCCCCAGGAAGGCAGTTTTGTAGGACTGAACCCTCAGCTGTGGGATCTGACACTATCTCCAGGTAATGTTGTCCCAACTAGATAGCATTAGAAGACACCAGATAGTGGCTACCGCATAATTGATGGTTTGCTTGGTGGTGTGGGAAAGATTCCACACATCTTGTCACAGCATTTTTCTGTGTTGTGAGCATATAGGAGAAACTAAGTCTGTTTTTCAAACCTTACATTGGACTACCACTATAAATGGCCTCCATTTCATTTCCAAATTACCACAGATAACCTGATGACATAATGTAAGCCACATCAGGGTAAAGGTAAAAGTCAAAAGGATCTTCTCAGGACCTCACTAAAAATCCAATCCAGAAGGACTGGGAATGTGGCTTAGTGGTACAGTGCTTGCCTAGCAGGCATGAAACCCTGGGTTCGATTCCTCAGTACCACATAAACAGAAAAAGCTGGAAGTGGTGGTGTGACTCGTGGTAGAGTACTAGCCTTAAACACAGAGAGGCTCAAGGACAGTACCCAGGGCTGAGTTTCAAGCTCCAGGACTGGAAAAAAAAAATCAATCCAGATAGAATGACACAAACCTGTAATCCCAATTACTTGAGAAACATAAACAGGAGGGTCACAATGTAAGTCCAACTCAGGTAAAAGTAACAATATTAACCATTTCAGTAATAAACTACCTACAATATTTAAGGGATTTAACTCAAGCCAGCAAAAAATCTTTGAAGTTAAGTTGGAATTCAACACCAGTATCTTTTTATTTCATAATCAATTTTTTAAAATGTCTTAGGCTTCTCATAAGGATATACCTTAAGACACACACCAGTGACTCATGCCTATAATTCTAGATACTTGGGAGCCTAGGATCTGGAAAATTGCAGCTTGAAGCTAATCCAGATAGAAAAGTCCATAATAGGGCTGGGAAGGTGGCTTAGTGGTAGAGCACTTGCATTGCATGCATGAGGCACTGGGTTCGATTCCTCAGCACCACATAAGCAAAAAGAAAAAAGCCGGAAGTGGCGCTGTGGCTCAAGTGGTACAGCGCTAGCCTTGACCTGAAGAGCTGAGGGACAGCGCCCAGGCCCAGAGTTCAGGCCCCACGACCCACAAAAAAAAAAAAGTTAAATTTATAAATTAGGCAATCTAAAAGAGTAACAGCTAAATAGCTATTAAATATTAGTGGTAGCTAATGTTATTATTAACAGTTAATAATAACATAGAACAATTATAACTAATGAAAGTTCTGTGAAGGAGGAAGAAGAGGGAAAGGGGTGAGGAAAAAGGAGGGAAAAAAAAGAGGAAAAAGGGAGGGACAGAGAAAAGGAGTTAAAACAAATACTAACACCTTTGAACCACAGTTGACCCAGGGTATATGAAGCCACAGAAAATGAAGACCTGGATAAGAGGGACTATGCAAAATGGAATGTACATTTTCCATCCAAATGAGCAACTCTGATTTAGCTCTACTTAGGGAAATATATATCTGATATTCTAGTTGTCCAAGACAGCCAAAAACCCAGATTCTAATATGAATCTTCAACTTTTACATACCTGAATTCCAAAATTTCCCGTTTACTTAGGTCAAATAAATACTTTTACAACCAGGATGAATAGTTGGACTATAAATGTACCTCCATTATCCCCCAAAAATATGCATGCCAAAATGCATAATCTACAGCCAATCATATGAAAACATTAGACAAACAAGAATCCAGGGCCAGTTTATAGAACAAATACCTGTACTCTCTCAAACTATTGATGCCTTAAAAGACAAAGAAAAGGTGAGGAACAGTTTAGATGACATTAAAACCAAATTAAAAGAGAAAAAAGCCCACCAGAGGGATGTGAAAAATGTAATGACCCTGGGTCAAAGCCTGGGCCAGGAAAAAATAATGCTGAAATGTATTATTATAACAATTAGCAGAAAATGAATACAGATTTTAGATTAAATAAGAGAATTATATGGATGTTAACTTTTCTAATTGTTAATTGCTGTGTTTACATTTAAGAGAATGCCCTTGTTCTGAAGAAATACATGTTAAACTATCTAAGTTTAGGATTGATGCTTCCTCCTTACTCTGTAATGGTTCACTAAAAATAATAATAATGATAATAATAATAATAAATAGGAGCCAGGTGCCAGTGGCTTACACCTGTAATTCTAGCTACTATGGAGGCTAAGATACAAGGATCAAAGTTTGAAGCCAACCTAGACAGAAAAGTCTGAGAGATTCTTAGTTCCACTTAACCACCAAAAAGCCAGAAGTGGAGCTGTGGCTCAAATATTAGGTAGAAAAAAAGCTCAGGGATAGCATCCAAGTCCTGACTGAGTTCAAACCCCAGGACCGGCAACAAAACAAAACAAACAAAAAACACTGAGAAAGAATGCCCTGGTTCTGAATTCAAGGCCCAGCACAAGCACAAAATAAATAATAGTAATAATATTAATAACAATCACTAATAATAACTCAGTGGTAGAGATCTTGCCCATCATGGGCAAGGCCCTGAATTTTATCCCTAGAGCCACAAGAAATTACAAAAAATAACAAGTTACAAATTATACACATACACAGAGAAAGAGAGAGAGAGAGAGAGAGAGAGAGAGAGAGAGAGAGAGAGAGAAACAGCGCGCACAAGAGAGGGAGAAGGTGGGCTCATATACAATAAAGACAATATAGCAAAAATGTAACTTACATATCCAGTTCATAATATAAAATTGTATCATCTAAAAATCAGATAGCCTCTTAGGCTACCAAACTCAATTGAGGCCATACCCACTCTATCTCTGGCTTAGGGGACAAATTTAATCACATTGGGGCCCCATAGTAGTCCAGAATAGCAGCCATCCTATTTTCAAAATGGAGAAACTGAGATATATAGTGGATTGCCATTTCAACAGTAAGAAAAATACTAGAGCCATAGCTCTAACTCTAATCTTCAGGTTGGCAACACTCAACCTATCATCCCAGTATTTACATGGTTTAAACAGATGGGGTTTAAGTTCAAGGCCATTACAGAAAATACATTTCTCAAAAACAGAAAAAAAAATCTAATCTGAATTATTTCACTATATGCCTTTTAAGAAATTTTATTTTAGGAAGTGGCGCTGTGGCTCAAGCGGTAGAGCGTAGTAGAGCACTCACCTTGAGCCAAAGAGCACAGGGACAGAGCCAAAGCCCAGAGTTCAAGCCCCATGACTGACCAAAAAAAAAAAAAAAAAGAAGTTTCATTTTTAAAAATTCATGGCATAGAGGGGAGGGAGGAGTTAGGGAGGTAGGTAGGAAAGGGATGGTAGAGGAAAAACAAAAGAAGGAGTAACAATGCTGGATAGAAAATGTACCCATTACCCTACTTATGTAACTGTAACCCCTCTGTACAGTATCTTTACAAAAATATATATATATTAAATTTTTTTTAATTCATGGCATACTCAGCAGACACTATGTAGAAATGGACTCTGCAACTTGTGGGCAGAAACAAGAGAGAAAAACTGGGATGACATTCTCCAAAAAGAAATATACTCATTACCTGACTTTGAGACAGTAATAACAATTTTTAAAATTCATGCAATATGGTGTGGTGCTCTTATGTTTCAATGTAAATAAATATCATGATATGAAGCTACTTAGCCCAACTTTCTTATTCACCATCAAGACTTGGAAACTGTATAAAAGTCTATAGCATAACAACATAAAGAAGAAAATATAGTAAAAAAAAAAAAAAAAGTGAGGCCAGATATGGTGGTACAGGCCTATAATCCAAGCACTGCTGAGGCAGGAGTATCTTGAGTTCCAGGCCAGCCTGGGCTACATAGAGAGACGCTAGCTCAAAAAAAGAACAGAAATCAGAGATAGAAAAAGAGGAAAAGGAAAAAAAAAAAAAAGGGAAGTAAAAGAGAAGAGGAGGAGAAAAAAATAATCTAAATTACTTTAAAGACAAAGAAAGAAGAAAGCCAAAAATAATTACCCATTGTAGAGATGATAAAGTTTACTTTAAAAAGCAAACAAGAGGGCTGGGAAGGTTGCTGGTAGAGCGCTTGCCTTGCATGCCTGAGGCCCTGGGTTCGATTCCCCAGCACCACATAAGCAAAAAGAAAAAAGCCAGAAGTGGCACTGTGGCTCAAGTGGTAGAGTGCTAGCCTTGAGCTGAAGAGCTGAGGGACAGAGCCCAGGCCCAGAGTTCAGGCCCCACAAACGGACACAAAAAAAAGCAAACAAGAAATCTTTGTGACTTTGGTATTGATATGGACTTCATAGATATGACCTCAAAATATGAATCATGAAAAGAAATAATTAGAAACTCAAAGGATTAGATATTTCCAACACAGACACAATAGTTTTTCACCCAAAAATGCAAGGAACCACTAGCTCACACCCATAATCCTAGCTGAGATCTGAGGATTTCCATTTGATTCTAGCCCAGGCAGGCAAATCCATGAGACTCTTATCTCCAGTTAACCACCAGAAAACTGGAAGTGGCATTGTGGCTCCAAATGGCTCAGGGACAGCACCACGTCCCTGAGTTAATCCCCACCACCATGAAAAAAAAAAAAAAAAAACTAATGAGATACCACTTCACATTTACTACAATGACTAAAATCAAAGAAGACAGATAATAACAAGTGATGAAAGGCACTTAAAAGAATTGCAACTCTCAAAACTGCTGGTGGCAACATAAAATAGAGCAGCCCACCAGAAAATAGTTTGGTAGTTTCTTAAAATATTACCAGAGATTTACTACATGACTAACAACTCCAAGAAGAATGAAACTGCATATCCATACATAAACTAACTACCAATAGTAGCATTTTATATAATAGCCAAAACAGGGGAAAGAATTGTGGCATATCCAAATATATTGAAAGGTATTTGAATAAAAAAGTTCAATATTGATATCCACTACAACATGGATGAACTTCAAACACATTTTGTGTGAAAAAAAAGCTCAACACCAAAGACCAAATATTAGAAAATTCTATCTATATAAAAGTGCCCACAAGAGATTAACTCGAGAGAACAAAAAATAGTGGCTGCCTAGAAGTGTTGTACAAGTTAAAAATAACTGCAAGTGAATGCATTGCCCAATAGAGATCAAACAGGAAGACTTACACAGTGGCTTGTTTGGGAATAGCCCCAAACCAAGAACAATCTACATGTCCAGCAACCGGTGAATGAATAAATAAGTGATATAGCCAGAGACTGCACTATTAATCACCAATAAAAAGGAACAAACTAGTGATACGTGTAGTAACACAGATTTCAAAAATCATTATGCTGAATGAAAAAACAGAACCAAGAGTACAAACTGTATGTTTCCAGTTACATGAAATTCTAGAAAATACAAATTCATCTATAGTGACAGAAAACACATCAGTGGTTGCCAAGATGGAGGGAGAGTTGGCAGCAAATGAGCAAGAGGAAACTTTCAAAAGGAATAGGAACGTCTTCTCTGCCAACTGTGGCGGTTTTACATGTATGTACATCTGTCAAGACTCATCAGTCTGTATATTACAAATGATTGCAGATTACTAAATATAAATCATCCCTCAATGAACTTTATTAGAAAAAAATAGAATTCATAGTTATCAGTTCTATTTAGGATTTAAAACAACTGCCTGTATTTTCTTCTAGTCAGAATTTCAGAAGTAGACTATTTCAAATAAAGACCAAAGAAACATCAAAGGCAAATAGGAAGACAACTTGCTTTTTTGAAGAAATATTTCACAAGCAGATAAATGGAGGGAAAAAAATTTATGAAACTGTAGTGCAAAGACCAGATTCTGATTCCTAGTTCCACTTAGCATACAAGTGGCTTTAAGCACATCACAACTTCTCTGAACCTGTTATTAATGATATTAATAATGACCTCCTAGGCAACAACTAAATATCAATGGTCTAACAGGTCCTCTGGAGCAGAGATTCTGTCTTAGCCCAAAGTATCACCCCAGTATATAGCAAATAACTGGTGCTCAATAAATCGTTACAGAATTTCTGAATTACTTTAAAACAAAAGGTGAGAAAGATATGATATATAATGCCAACAGGAAATATTGTTTCTCTGCATGAGAAAGGATAATGAATGTAGAATATTAATGCTAGCGGGGTCTTACCCCTTTGTGCTCACATCACAAGCTACATCACAAGCATACCTAAGCAGGTCCCTTGGGGAACGTCTCACAAAGTCAGCCATTAAAGAGCAGATTTGATTTCGGTTTTGGTTTTTTGACCCAGGGTCTCACTACATGGCCTAAGGCTGGCCTAAAGTGGAGATCTTCCTGCCTCACCCATACAAGAAGGATTATATGCATGTACCATAGCAATTAGCTTAAGTTTGGTATCTTAAATGCTTAAATGTATTTCCCTAGAACTCTACGTGGGACTACAAAAAAATAAATAAACTTTTGGTATGACCAGCTTGCATTGCTGGTTATTCAGGGATTCAAAATGGTGGTTTGGGGTGTTTTGTTTCTTTCCTTTCTCCCTCCCACCCCATGCTGGAGAACCCAAGAGTAACACTTTTTTTGTGTGTGTGAAAATACTGTACAGAGGGGTTACAATTATATGGGCAAGATAATGAGTACATTTCGTATCAAGCATTGTAGCCTCCTCCTCCTTTGTTTCCCCTTCCCATCCCTTCCCATCCTCTCTCACCCCCCACCCAATCCTCCCCGCTCCCCCACCTCCCCCCCGGCCCTCCCCACACCAAAGTTGTAAAATTCATTTTCAACATAAAGACTTGTTGCAATGGGTCCGCCTGTATCCCTATTTAAACGATTTGTTTTTCCCCTTCCCCTCCACAAATTTTACCAACATCAAAGTGAAAGCAGGGGTTATACTGTGGGGGAGGGATATACAAAGCAACAAAGAAATCATCTTATAAATGTGTTAGAAACAATCACAAGAAAGAAAACAAACATTTGAGTATATATCTTAGGGTTCATTTCCCTAACATCACCTTATCTGAACTTTTCTGCTTGACTCAGACATATACTAGATATTGCAAATAAGGGAAACCATGGGACCTTTGTTTCTTTGGGCCTGGCTTACTTTACTTAATATAATTTTTTCCAAGTCTTTCCATTTCCTAACAAATGGGGCAATGTCATTCTTTCTGATGGAGGCATAGAATTCCATTGTGTATATATACCACATTTTCTTGATCCACTCATCTACTGAGGGGCATCTGGGTTGGTTCCATATCTTAGCTATAGTAAATAGTGCTGCAATAAACATAGTCGTGCTGGTAGCTTTAGTGTGGTCTTGTTTGTAAACATTTGGGTAAATGCCCAAAAGTAGGATTGCTGGGTCATAGGGGAGCTCTATGTGGAGTCTTTTGAGGAACCTCCATACTGCTTTCCAAAGTGGTTGAACAAATTTACACTCCCACCAAGATTAACACTTTATTCTTCAGTATAGCTGAGCTGTTTTCTCCCCCTTGCCTCTCTCCATCTCTCACCCTCTCCCGTCCTACCACCTTCTCTTTCTCTCCTTCCCTCTTCCTTCTGTTCCCCTCCATCAAAACCCTTCCCCTTCCACTCACCCTCTCTTCCCCCTCCCACTACCAGGAAGGAGTAAAACCTATGTTAAATAAGATATATCTCACAGAGTGAAGCCAAAAACAAAACAGTGATTTGGACACAGAGTCCATCACATATCCCAAAATGTGCCCATGATTTCTGCTTTAAAATCAGACACTTAGCTGGACACTGGTGGCTCATGCCTATAATCCTAACTACTCAGGAGCCTGAGATCTGAGGATCATGGTTCCAAACCTTCCTGAGCAGAAAAGTCCATGAAACTCTTATCTACTCAGAAAAAGCCAGAAGTGGTGCTATGGTTCAAGTGGTAGAGCCCTAGCCTTGAACACAAAGAGGCTCAGTCACAGTGCCCAGACCCTGAGTTCAAGTCAGGGGGAAAAAATCAGACACTTTCAGATGACAACAGAGCTCTGAGAGATTCAACTTTCTCTATCTTCTATTTTTCACAAATAATAATAAAACATTTCCTTTTTCTCAAAACTTTGCTCCGGCTATTTGTAAACTGACATTGTAAAACCAGGAGTAAATCTGCAATAACTTTTAAGACTATAAATTCTTTTTATTTATTCCAATAAGTATTATTTTATATGATCAGACTCACTGATCATATAAAAGGCATTGTGCCTTTGTGTTCCTCCCTAAAGAGTATCCTCCTCTGGTCTGTGTGTGAATGCCTAGAGTCCTGTATTAATCGTGTCCTGGTGTATTTTAGATCTAGCTTGCACATATGAGAAGAAAACATGCGCTGTTTGTTAAGACTAAATTCTATGACAACAAGAACTGTACCTGTTTTATTTACCACTGATCTTCATTTCCAGTATTTCCCAAACACAAAGTACATACCAAACAGAACTTGCAAAAGCCTTATGAGTAGATAACTATAGTCAAGGAGGACTTTTAACAAAGCCAAAGTGAACTGGGTGCTGATGACTCACATCCATAATTTTAGTAGCTACTTGGGAGGCTGAGATTAGAAGGATCATGATACCAAAACAAGAGGGCATACACAAGAGACCCCCACTCAATCAACAGCTGTACACAATGGTGCATGCCGATCATCCTAGTTACGTGAGAGGCTACGATCAGGGAGTTCATAAGGTCCAGAACAACCCAGGCTGAAAAGTTGGCAAAACTCCATCTCAGAAGAAATCAAGTGAGTTAGTACACACCCCTCATCCCAGCTATAAAAGGAAGCCTAAAACTAAGCAGATCAAGATCCAGGCTTACAACTGTGCAAGAAGCAAGAGCATATCTCAAAAATAACCAGTTCAAAGAAGGTCTAGAAGCATGACTCAGAAGTAGAGTACCTGTCTAGGAAGCATAAAGCCATGGGTTATGTAGTTAAAAAAAAACTACAGTATTTTTACAATAAAAAAATACAAAAACAAAAACAAAGTAGCCTAGAGCAGTAGCTCAAGCTACTCAGAAGATAAGGAGAATAGTTTCAAGACCATTCAAAACCAATCTAAACAACAACAACAAAAAAAGCTATCTTTGGCAGAGCAGGACTGTTAGCTTTGCAGAAAGCATAGGAGGGTTGAAATCCAGGTATAGGAAATGGACAAAAGTAGAGAGATGTCCAATATATTCACAAATCCGTAGGACCTAACTTTGGGAACAGGGGAAAGGAAAGCCTTCACTTTTTCTTAGCCTGAGCTCTTCATCAGTGAAACTAGACTGTTGATCCTTTCAATGTGCTATGCTAATATTATGGAATAAGGTATTATTTACTTAATGCAAGTGTCTGATACACAATAAAATAAATACTGAAAATAAATAAATCACCATGGGCAACTATCATGGTCATCCCAAGGCAGAGAATAGAAATTCACATCCACAGTGCTGAAGTCAGACTATGTCAGCTGCCCACTGAGGCAACTAACTATTCCAAATAAACATATGTGACCACATAGATATTTCATCTAAGCAGCTCTCAGTCCTCAGAGACTGTGAATGAGAAAGCAAAGCTGGAATGATAACAGAATGTCCAGTAAACTGAGGCCGTGTGGCTACAAATTGAGCCAAGAAATAGGTTCAGAAGCAAGACAAGAAAATAGGTGCTTTGGTTTTAATTTCTGAGCTGCACTGCTTCCTGAGCAGCATTAATTTACAAAACTGATACACATACCACTGTCCCATGTGTCCAAGTCCCTTACAAAACAGGTCCAGTCCTCTATACAGAACAGTACTAATTTACCAAGCACACACACACACACACACACACACACACACACACACACACACACACACACACACACACACACACACACACACAGGTCCAGTCCTCTATACAGAACAGTACTAATTTACCAAGCACACACACACACACACACACACACACACACACACACACACACACACACACACACACACACACACACACACACACACACACAGGTCCAGTCCTCTATACAGAACAGTACTAATTTACCAAGCACACACACACACACACACACACACACACACACACACACACACACACACACACACACACACACACACACACACACACACGCCTGTCCTGAATACTGAGGAATACTAATTTACACATACACAGAGGCTTGTCCTGCATCCTGAACAATACTAATTTACCCCATACACCACACACACACACACACACACACACACACACACACACACACACACTCTGTACAGGTCTCCAAGTCCCCTGCAGACCAGGACCAGGCCCTGTCAACCCTTGGCTCAACACCAGGCATTCGCCCACAAAAAAAACAAGCCCTCAGGGTTCCCTGCACCTATCTCCCAACACGGGAAGAGCCCTGGACCTCATAAGTTCGCCACACCTTAGCTTCGCGCTCCCGTTCCTCCGCCGTCTGGGTACGCTTCATGCTGCCACCACAGAAGCCGCCTTCGCCGCCGCGAGCCGCGTTGACCTCTCGTTCTGGACCCGCCTCCTACATGTAGTTCTCTCCGGGTCCTGTGGCCGTCCAGTACTATTCTTACTCAGAGCCGTAAAAACTACGCCTCCCAGCATGCCCTGCATGACGCACGGACACGCTGGAGGCTTGGAAGTCACTACGTTGGGGGAGCGTAGGCCGCTCAGCAGCGCGCCTCTAGCCTGGAGACCTAAGAGAACTGCATTTCCCAGAGGGCAATGTGGCCTACCAGTTTTTCCCGTGCTCCTCTAGGCTGGCGCTCCACTCGGCGCTATAGCAACGGTAGCTAGCGGCCTGGAAAGCGAGGTGGTAAGTACTGTGGTAAAAGATGGGGGGTGGGGGTGGTGAATGGAAGTTGGCGGACCCTCCCTCCGCAGCCCGGGCTGGGTTCGTGGGTTCGCTCTGCAGCCTGGAGAAGGCCCTGGAGTTCTTGTGTAAAAAGCAGCCCAGCCATGTCCAGGCCCATCCTACAGCCCGCGCTTTGTCCTCACGCTCAGGTCTAGTTTGAAATCGTACGTACACCCCACCCGTGAACCCTCACTGAGGAGAGGGACCGTCCCCGTCCCGATGCGCCACATCGAGGGGCACAAACACAGTTCACGCTATTGCCCAGGATTCGGAATTGGTTGGTACACCCTCAGCCTGTTAATGCTATAAAGGCAAGGGACTTTGTTTACCATTTTAGTCTCGGTGACTGTTTCATTCAGCGAAAGATTTTTTTTCTTGCCCACTGTGGATCAGACACTTTTCCACCCAAGACCAATACCCATCTCAAGAATGTGTATACTTCATTGGTGCAAAGTTATAAGCTAGTAAAAAAAAAAAAAAAAAAAAGATGAGATTATATCACCTAGACGCCATTGCAGTGGAGAAATGAGCTGTGGAGAATTTGGGAAGAGCAACATGGAATGATCCAGGAAAGCCCAAGGAGGTGAGAGCTGAACTGAGCTTCAAAGAATGAGGGGCCAGCTGTTCATGCAAAAGGCTAATTGCAGAGCGTGGAACAGAGCATGCCAAGCAAGCAGGGAGGGCAAGGGCTAGTGGTGGAGAGGCATGGAGCATTGTGCAGTAACCCGCTAGTAATGTTTTGGGCCAGACAATTCATTATCGTGGACTTGATGCACTGTAGGTTGCTGAATCTCATTCCTGGTATCTAACCATTAGAGGCCAGTAACATCTCCCCTTCTGAATTGGCACAGCCAGGAATATTACCTCCTAGATGAGTGACCATGGCCAAGTTACCTAATGTGCCTCAGCTTCCTCACTTGTAAGACAGGAATAACAACTCACAAGGGTATTGTGAGGTTGTTAATTCACCCATATTAGTGAATTAACTAAGTGGTGCATTCTATGGTTTCGCTTCTGATTATATGAATCTTTCCTCTTTAAGTAGAGTACTTAGGACCTTTTCTCCTTTAAGCACTGTAAGCAGTCAATAAATGTGAACATCATCATCCTCTTCATCATTATTACTGTAAAGTAAACCTGAAAGTCTGTGAGGAAAAGTAATCATTTTCACAGTTTATGTTTATGCTTCTTGATAATTTTAATGTTGTCTGCATTTCCAGACCTTGATGCCCCATGGACTTCATCCACCAAAACAACTATTTAGTGAATTCCTGAGCTAGCCTCAAGACAAATAAGCTTGCTACTTTCTTGGTCTTCACATTCTAGGACCAACATTCTAGAACTTGGGAACCTCTTTCTATGGTATCTTCTTTGACTGTTTCCATTTAACTTTTCTAGGTGGGTTGACATGAAAAATATAGAATTTTTCCTACAAAGTATTAACATATAAAATAAAGACACTGTGTTACATCCCTACAAACAGTATCTGTAAGACAAAATAAAGACACTGTGTTACATCTCTATGAAGAATATTAGCTGGACAACTTACATGTTGAGGTAGTAATCCCTTGGACCTAGGCTTTGTGGCAACAGTGGCAGCTGAAAAATTATGAAACTTTTCACAAAACTTAAAATGACTCACTAATCTATACCTCAATTCAAAAGATAATGTTCAGCCTGTTGTTTGTCATCCTAAACACTTTTGCTAAATGCTTTTAATGTGCCATTTCACTCACTTTTAGAATAACTATGAAATAGGTATGATTTACTCTATCTTAGAAATGAAAACACTGAAACTCAAAGAAGTTTGCATGACTTAACCAGCTGCTAAATGATATAATAAGCGTTTGAATCAGGTTCTTGACCTAGCTTTTTCTTTGTGGTTGGAGAGGGGTTAGAGAGGAGGTATTTCTTCAATTTGGAAGAGTTCGTTTTATTTCAGATAGAGGAATTAAAAGAGAAAAGGACAAATGATAATCTTACCTCATTTCCTAAGCAAACTGTAGGAAATACACTGTTGAAAGAGACATGGGTCTCCATGATTGAATGCAGTATTACTTTTAGAATAGAAGCTTTCATCTTCTTCAAGCAGCACATGTGGGCAATAAGATGTCCATTAAAGTTCTAGTCCCTTATTCATTTTATTTGGTTCATTCCATTGCATAGTTAATGTAATAACTTGGAAAGGGGTCGCTTGAATTTTCTTTTTTCCACAGATAGGCCATGTCTGGTCCCACTGATGAGACTGCAGGAGACCTGCCTGTGAAAGATATAGGTCTAAACCTCTTTGGAGTGGGAGGGTTACAAGGTATGGCCACCTGTTCCTAATTACAGTTATGAACTTTGATCAGTGATTTCTTTACTTTTAATTTAAAGTATTTCTGATATTCATACAAACCAAACCATTTAAGTAACTATATAGCTCTTGATTGGACTAAACAAGATGGAGACTTAAGAACACATATGGTATTTTACTGCATGCATCAATTATCAACAGCTCATAGCAAATCCAAGATCCCCCTCTGTCCTGATAAAGAATTGTTATAAATCATCTTTTTAAAATTCCACACATCAGGAAAAACTGCATAGAGTATCAAGCCTCCAAACTGAATTGCCTGGTTTAAATCACATTCACCATTAAAAACATTTCTTTTTGTTTAAATTTTATATAGGAGGAAATGCCATATTTAAAAATTTTTGCCTTTCAAGTAGAGTATCAAAATGGCCTGTTTATGCAAGTGATAGTGACTTTTCAATCAAATTAATACACATTAAAGGTTTTCTTTTTCCTTTTATCACTTAGTTGTTGCTATAGAGCTAAAGAGCACTTTCAAATTGAGAAAGAAAAGCACTGCTTTAAAGAGCAATAGAGTACAGGGCTATGTTTATATTTGGATAAACAGTGTGCCATTCATTCCCTCATGCCACTAAATTTGCCATCAAGAGGGCTAGGGATTTAGAATATTCCACCTAAGGAATCTTCACATACTTTTCAATCAGAACAATGTATTAACAGCCACATTTACCTCAGATAGGTGGTCAGTGTATTATTCATTGGAAAAGATGAATATGATTATACAGATTTTATTATTAAAAGTAAAAAATACATAAGCTTTGTTATACAAAGGGAGTGTCAGGTATATGGATAAACTTTAAATATGCAAAGCATTTATTTTGTTTTGTTACTTTGTAAATTCAATTATTGTCCTCAGCTAACAACTATAAGATTTTTTTTTTACGTATGCCAATATCAGAACTGGAACACAGAACCTTGTGCTCACTCTACATGCTTGCTCATGGCTGATTTTCTACCACTTAAGCCACAATTCCAACCAGTAATTTTTGCTGGCTAATTGGAGATGGAGTGTCTCTGACTGTTCTGCCCCACTGGCTTTGATCCTCAGTCTTCCCAATCTTAGCCTCTCAAATAGCTAGATTACAGATATGAGTCACCAGCACCTAGGAACCACAGGGTTTTAATTTATGAGTTTGTTATTTGTTTCTACTGAAGAATATTTATAATTGACATACTGCAAGGTATATGGAAAGAACAAAAGTAATCATCTATTAAAAAATACATGGACATGCTAAAAGGGTATAAAACTTTTTTTTTTTTTTTTTGGTCGGTCGTGGGGGCTGAACTCTGGGCCTGGGCACTGTCCCTCAACTCTTTGTCTCAAGGTCAGCGCCCTACTACTTGAGCCACAGCGCCACTTCCGGCTTTTTTCTTCTTATGTGGTGCTGAGCAATCGAACCCAGGGCCTCATGCATGCGAGGCAAGCACTCTACCACTGTGCCAACTTTTTAAAATATGAAATAGCATACATAGAAATGAGTTGTAAAGTTGTAAAGATTTCAAATTACAGTGTTTTAATTTTAGAGGGGGTGTTTGTTTGATCTTGTAATTTTTATAGTTTTCTATAACCTAACACTCATATCTATCTTAATTATATTGTGTCACAGAATTATACTAACACTTGTTTTGGGGAAGGAAGGGAGAAAGGGGGAGAGAGGGAAGGAGGATAAAGGGTGGGAGGAGAGGAAAGAAGGAGATAGAAAATGCGTTCAGATACTATGGCTTTTTCCTGGAGTGCTTGCAAGTAAATGCAAAACATTGTACATGTTAGACAAGCACTCTATCACCAAGTTACATCCCCAGGCAGAGTCTGACTTTTGACTTTTAATTTTTATTTTTCAGAATACAAATTAAGAAGTCTATGTAATCAGGGCTCCAGTTTATAATTTGAAAATATAATGATTTGAATACATGTTAAAGAATACTGTTATTATTTAGATCTCTAATTCTGTATATAAAATATCACTAAGGCTTTATTCTCAACTCAAATTGTTGTTGTGAACAATGCTCCAACATTTTCTAAAGAAATCACAAAGGAAATAAATCACAAAAGAAAAAAATCTGAGTATATGGGAAATTATTTTAGGATCAGCAGTTAGCGCTTTGAGAGGCTATTTTAAGTAATCTTATAATTAATTACTTTGTATTTCTTTCAGAAACTGCAGCAGCCCGAACGATGAAGTCCCGCCAAGCAGTGTCACGTGTCAGTCGTGAGGAACTGGAAGACAGATTTTTACGTTTGTGTGATGAGAACATTTTACTTAAGCAGCATGCCCGTAAGCAAGAGGATAAAATTAAAAGGTTATGATAAAAAGCTTTTAGCTTTTTTTTTCCTTGACTCTAAAGTTTGGAGGCTATGCTTTTTTTATAAACTTAATTGAAAGCCCCACCTTCCATCTCTTTTAGAACAGGCAGGTTGTAAATAAATAGAATTTTTAAAAATGGAAAATCTTACAAAATAGAATAATAAACTAAAAAGATTGTATTTATTATGTCTGAATTGCTATTTGAAAAAGAGCTAATAGCTAAGAGTGCCATGAGTATATCATATCTATAAATAACTTTTGGTTTAATATTTATGGTTTAAAAAGCAAATAGCCAAAGCATCTGTTTTTTAAATGAGACCCTAAAAGCCCTTCGTGTCATGATTGTGAAGGAAAGTTTTAAAAGCTAATTAACTATTCCAACTTGTTAGAATGCCTGTTCCCTTAAGATTTGGGATTTATTAATGAAAATATCACTGCAATCTCTGGAACATATTTAACTTTGCTTGGGTTAGTCTCAGTTCTATATTTATATCAAAGGGTCTCTACTGTTTCTGCGAAAGTATATTTTCACTTTTGACTTGTATGGAAGTCAAAACTGAAATCATGTCTTATGAGTAGTTCTTTAATCTTTCTTACCTTTAATTCTTATTCAAAATGCCATTCCTATGTTCTGAATGTATGGGATTATAAACAAAAAAATGCATGCACATTTGTAAGCATGAGCAACTCTGTATTCATATTCATGTTCTAGGTTCAAAGAAAAGTAAAGACAGCTATTGAAGAAAGAAGATAGGGTTTGGGTTTGTTTTTTTTTTTTTTTGCTGCTGCTGCTTAGAATTCATCATAAAGAAGTGATTTCCAGTTTACTTTCAACTCTGTGAACTGTATTTTCCATCCAGGACTTGATTAGTACAGGCCTTTTACACTAATTAATTTTTTTCTTTGCTTTTTTGTTTTGTTTTGCCTGTCCTAGGCCTGAACTCAGGGCATGGATGCTGTCCCTGAGCCTCTTCATGCTCAAGACTACCACTCTACCACTTGAGCCACAGTGTCACTTCCAGCTTTTTCAGAGTAGTTTATTGGAGTAAGAGTCTCACATACTTTCCTGCCCTGGCTAGCTTCGAACAGTGATCCTCAGATCTCAGCCTCCTGAGTGAATAGGATTACAGGCTTGAGACCCTGGCACCCGGCTTTGAGTTGATTTTTAAGGCACAATAAAAAGGACTGGGATAGAAGTCAGTTTGTATGTAGGTATTATCTCTCTGCCGCTAGCCTATGGTATGTTAAAGCCATTTGACCTAAGGTATGAGAGTAGTGACAGACCCAATGAACACTTTGATCCAAAGCTCTAAATTCCTTCTCAGTCTTACACCATTGACAGTGACTTAGATACATGGGTCAAACTATCTTTCAATTTACCCTTAAGATGTAAGTAGTATCACTTTCTCTTATGTAAATGCAACACTTTATTAACTGCTTTTTTAAGTCAGTATTTACACTTTATCAGATCCCTTATGGTTCATTAATATCACAAAATAATCAAATCAAGCAAATAGAAAATATTTCCCTTCTGGATAAATATGTCTTGCTTCCAGACAAAAAAAATGGTGTTTGAAAAATTTATTTGAACATCATGTAAAGATTTGCAGGCACTCTATTTCTGTGTTTCTCTTGCTTCAAAAGTTATTCATTGGTTTTCAGATAGTGACCTCTTTTTCAAATTAAATCTGTCCTTTCCAGTCTAATCTGTATTTCTATGTCAAAGTCCTTCTTTAACAGTTGATTCAAGTATGTAAGGTTAACAGCTCATTTTAAACCCTGTTTCTAAGGATAGAACATTGAGTGGACTTGAGACCTAAATTCATTAAAGCATAAGTTACAGTGGGGATTTTTTAGATTATGATACCTTGCCACATTTCCCAGTGATAGATCATTCTGTGGATTAGGTAGAAAGGGAACTAATCATTGATTATTTTACTAGGATGTTTGTGGTACTCTTGAATCTTGGTTTTTATTATCCTATATCCCTTATAAGGCATGCTTAATGGATGTGCCTCAAGGGAAAGAGAAAACAATCTTAACTGATTATGTTATGCATAACTCTCCCTGATGCCACATGCTGTAGGCAGAGTAGCCAGAAGTGTAGATAGACATGTATTACTACTGCATTTACAGAGGACTCTGCTTAGAGGGGGGGAAAGGTTGTTCTATGACATCCCAAAACTATTAAGGATTTTTTTGTTCTCATAAGTAAAAGCTTCTGTCCATAACCATGCTAAAATAAAGTAACTCCCATTTAAAGAAAAATGAAGTGTGTTTTTATTTTCAATCTCCTGTCTGGGTCTTTATAAAAATAGATTCACTATAAACTAGAATCAGCTATTGAAGATGTGCGACCAATTTTGTAAAGTCTTGAACTTGTGTCTCTCATCAAAGCCACCTTTTCTTTCTTGTCCTGCCAAGATTTTTCCATTCACTGTCAGGCATATTTTCCGTACGTGTATATTACATCACCCCCATGTGCCCTTTCTGTCTTTTGTTCTGTCTAACCAGTTTTTATCAAAACTTAAAAGAACCAAAGTTATAAAATCCTGTGATGCCAAAAGATCAACATATATCTAAATTGAAAAGAATTAAGATGATATTTTTTGCATCTAATTATTTTCTGCCACTGAACAGACATTTCTTGATTACTAAGCAACATTTACTGGCATATTTTGGGTTCTTTTGAAATCTTTATGGGGCTGCACATGTGTGCATCAATGACTATTAACCTATTTACATTTTTACATTTACATTTTCTTAGTCCTACAGAAAATGAAAAGAGTATATTACCTAAATGTTGCACAGTCTTAACACACTTTTCAAAAGTTTTAACTTACTGTGGATTGCAGCTATAACCCACCACATCCACAATCTGTAACTACATTTAAGTGCATACAGCATTCCTATATAAGGTCATGCGTTAAAAATTGCATTTCAGGAACATATGGAGTAAATATGTGTCCTCTCTTTACTAACCTTAAATGATAAGCCTTAGGAAACTGTTATTTGTCAGTGCTATAAAGCAGATTGTTGCCCAGTGGTTTCAATTATCATCAAAGGATTCTTCACAGGCAGTAATAGTTACATCAAAACCTGAAATTTATTATTCAGGTTCTGCACTGAAGTCTTCACAGTGATTATGTTTCTTTCAACAGAATGCATTTTATGCTGACTTCTCACATTCCTTTTCATCTTTTTATTATTTCCCTAGAATGGCCACCAAGTTAATACGGTTAGTTAATGACAAGAAAAGATATGAGCGGGTTAGTGGCGGCCCCAAGCGGTCAGGACGAGATGTGGAAATGGAAGAAATGATTGAGCAGCTGCAAGAGAAAGTTCATGAGCTTGAGAGACAAAATGAAGCCCTCAAGAGCAGACTAATTTCAGCCAAACAGCAACTACAAATCCAGGGCTACAGACAAACTCCATACAACTATGTTCCATCTCGTGTTAATGCCGGACGGAGAAAAGCAAATGAAAATACAGGTTTACAGGAATGTCCCAGGAAAGGTAAAACAAGGCTTATGTTGATCTCAAACCTTTAACAGTCTTTTAATGCATTGTTTCATACAGTCACACAAATTTTTATTTCTGTATTATTCATGTTTTTAAATGTCTTCAAAAAGAGAAAAATAGGGGACGTGGGGGCTTGCTTTTTGGTGTTGTGGATATTATTTTATTACCAGGCATGGTGCTACACTGTAATCCCAGCTACACAGGAGAAAAGCAACAGAATGGTGACTTCAAGGCTGGCCCTGGAATCTACTAACTCTATCTCAAAAACAAGAATGATGGAGCACTTGACTTAACATTGATACTGTAGTATCAATCCCTACTATCACCAAAAACAAAAATCATTTTATTCTATATGACTTTCAGATTTGTTTAGTAAAACAGTAACATAAGTATTATTTCTAATACAAATAATACTAGAGACATGCATGAAAAATGGGTTGAATTTGAGTTCATGGCTCTCTACTTACTAGCTGGTGAGGTTAGACAATCTAATTATTCTGAATTTGAGCTTTCTTAACATATAAAATAAAAAGAATTGAAGTCAATGAGCATAAAGATCTCATACATCTCTAAAAATAATTTCAGATCACTGTTTATTTTTTAAATTAATAACAAAAACTTACTCAAGATATAAAACAGTTTAATTTTGTAGACAGGAATCAATAGTAAGCCTAAATTCTTTCTACCCTCAAACTTACTGTAACGAAATTAAAAGTAAATAAATATTTTAAATAACTTGTTTTAATTGCAACTACTAGAAAGAAAATAAAATGTTAACTCTAATTGATTTTTATTTGTAATATGCTTCACATAAAGATCAAACACCTTCAGAAGTATAAAAAAATAATGTAAAACTTTAGTTTCAATTCACTGAGGAAGAAAAAAAACTCCATATGAGCAGAAAGGGAAAAAAATTTGTTGTAGTTTTCTCTCCAAATCAAAATGTTAACACTATCTCCTCCCTAGATAGTGTTCCTTTGAAGTCAATAGGGCCTCCACACAGGCAGGAGGCAGCTGCAGGATGAAAGGGCTTGGCTCTTCCTAGCTATGTGAGATTGCAGTAGACTTTGAATATAATCAAAGTAAGCATAATGAATTATAAATCAGAAAATACCTTCTGCCATTAGTTAACTTTATATGGAGGCAAGTTTAACACTCAGCCTCATTTTCCCCATCTATGAAATGGAGTGATAAGAAATCAGAGTAGTGTCGCTCCACTCAATATATTTTAACTTTAAAACCATCATTCTTTCTGAACCTTAGTTTTGATGTCCAGGAATATAATTGTCATTCTTTCTGAACCTTAGTTTTGATGCCCAGCAATATAATTGGGCAAGTTGATGTTTAAGGCCTGCAAGTTCTTTTGTACTAAAAAGAATTTGCAAATTTTAGACTAAAATGGGAAGCTGACATAGTTTAAATTACTATTTAAGTAAAAGATTGATACAAGTTTCCCGTTCATTAAATAGCCATAGAAGAGAAGTCTTTAAAAATGTGACTTATTACATTTCTACTTATATTTGTGTTCCATCAGTGATTCAAACTTTTTTTTTTTACTGTTCTTAGAGCTCAAGGCATAGGAGTTCATAAACCCTTATATAGCAATAAGTATATTCCTTTTCTTTCTTTTGCTTTTTTTTCCTTCTTTTTTAGTTCAAGGCCAGTCTGGGCCTTGAACTTGGGGCCTAGGCACTATCCCACAGGCAGCCTGGACTCTCAAACTGTTATATGAATACTGTTGTTCTCTATTCGTGCATTTGGATAAAAGATGGAAAGTTCTGGCTTAGGTGTAATAGATGTTATATAGACATCATTCTTCTTGTGAAGAACCAATGGAATAAAGATTTTTGTAGGGTTTATCTTTTAAAACATAACTACTATTGATAATGGGACTGCAATCCCAGCACTTGGGAGGCTGGGTCAGGAGGATCACAAGTGTAAGTGTAACTTGGGCTACAGAATAAGGCCCTGTCTCTAAAAACACACAAATAAATAAATATTTACAATGTGCAATGAAACTGTACTTTTTAATATGGTTTCAAATATATCCTAATACCTCACTTTTCTAAGCAGAATCTTCTCGTACTTCCATATCTGAGACTGTTTTCCATTTTAAAGTCTCGTTTGTCCTGATTTACCTGAAACTCTAATAATTTAATTTAATAATTTAATTATTAATTGTTAGTTTAATTATCTAACATATAATTTAATTTAATAATTTTAATTATTTGATTGTTTTAATTTAATTTAAATTATTTTAATATAATTTAATTTATAAATATAAAGTATCTCATTATTAAAAGTTTACATTGTTTTTAATAATGGGACTATCCTTGTAAACTTGCACGTAACTATTTTCTCTTTTAAGAGACAAATTCCTCTATGTTACCCACTTTAGCCTTGAATTCCAGGCTCAAGCAGTCCTGCCAAATCAGCCTCCCAAGTAGCTGAGACTACAGGTGTGAACCACACCCAATGCATACAACTATTTTTATAAGAAATTCTAAGTGCAGTAGAGAAATGTTTTATTTAAAGGAATTTTTATTGATCCTTTCTCCAAACACCTTTGTTTAAATATGGATTTTCTTAGTGAGGTGGAATAAAACAAACTCAGGAAACACTTTGACTTAAACATATCAAAGGATGAAGAGAGGAAAAGGGATGTGAATGATTAATTTAGAAATCAAAAACATTATCAGAAGCACTAAAAATAGTCAAGTTTTTGAAAAATATTTTACTTTATACTTCAATTTTTCCTTGTGAAAACCCAAACTGAAAAGTACAGGAGTTTTAAATCATAAATCAGATTTTTTCTAGGTAATTTGCTTTCTAGATTAGAAATACACTACCAAAGAGGATTTCAGATTTTAGCTACCAATAGTTATTAAATAAAATGCAGCAACAAGTATTATCCATGTAACAATTCTAATCTAGAAGGCAAATTACCTAGAAAAAAATCTAAAAATACTATAGAATCTTTGCACATATGTCTTTTACCTCAGAAGAGATTTTTATTATATTATAAATACCTTTAAGATAATAAATCATGTATCTTTCTTTTCTACCTTCTTTTTTTTTTTTTTTTTTTTTTGTTGTTGTTGTTGTTGGCCATAGGGCTTCAACTCTGGGCCTGAATACTGTCCCTCAGTTCTTCAACTCAAGGCAAGCGCTCTACCCACTGGAGCCACAGCGCCACTTCCAGTTTTCTAAGTAGTTTATTGGAGATAATAGTCTTACAGACTTTACTGCCGGGGCTGGCTTTGAACCACGATCTTCAGATCTCAGCCTTCTGAGTAGCTAGGATTACAGGCGTGAGCCACTGGCACCCACCTCTACCTTCACTTCTATAGTTATATTTTGTTACTTTATTTTTAGGTATAAGATTCCAGGATGCCGATGTACCAGAAACTACACAACCCATGCTTACTAAATATGGGAATAGTTTACTTGAAGAAGCCAGAGGAGAAATAAGAAATTTGTATGTATTGTTTTTCATGGTCATTTTAGAACTTTGTTTGTTGATCATGTCTTGTTTTGGCCCTTCCCTTTCCTTTATTGTAAACAAGATTGGGGTATGTATAAATAATTTGCTTCACAAAAATGCAGCTAGTTCTGTGGGTTAATAACAGGTATTATATGGAATGCCTTCAGTAAAATAAGGGACCTGAACAACTTATCCAACTGCACCCATGCAAGGATTTATAGAATAATCATCTGACTATAATTTGGCCACCAAAGAAATGGCATAGATTTCAATCATTTCCAATAATAGAAACTTCAGAGATTATACCTTCATTCCCAGAAAAATCACAGATTTGTTTGGGGAGGGGATTGTTTTTGTTTCTAGGTCAATTAGTTGTTTTTGTTTTTGTTTTTTTTATTGGGGTTAGGGATTGAAATAGCTTAAAAGTTTGGCATTTTCAGACACATATGGATTTCATATTTTGTTTCCTAGTCATTCCACAGTGCTTACATTCTTTATCATGTCATAGTTGCAAGAAAGTTTCTTCTGCCACATTTAGCTTTCTTTTCCAGTTAATCAAAGCCTCATGGTTTCAGTGCCTGTGAGTCATACAAATGAAGATAAGGTTCTACCTTATCTGTAGGCCTTCACCTGGATCATCATTAAGGAACTACACTGAAGAAAGAGAAAACAGAGCATGATACAAACAAGTTTCAAACCTTAAATAGTTGCTTAAGAATAATATGGGCTTAAAACATTTCCTTTTGAATATATTATCAGTTACAGTAATGATTAGTCTATGAGAAAATAAAACTAGACATAATCTTGTTACCTATTAATCAGCTAAAAAGCCAGGGTGAAAGCCAGGTGCCAGTGGCTCAGGCCTGTTAATCCTAATGATTCAGGAGGCTAAGATCTGAGGGTCACTGTTCAAAGCCAGCCCTGGCAGAAAAGTTTATGATGCTCTTATCTCCAGTAAACTACTCAGAAAAGGCCCAGAAGTAGCTCTGTGGCTCAAGTGGTAAAATGCTAGCCTTGAGTACAGAGAGGCTCAGGGACTGTGCCCAGGCCCTGAGTTTAAGCCCCAGGACCAGCAAAATTACTAAATGAAAAACCACTTTCTGAGGCTCATTGTCCTGGGATACTGGCCAGGCATGGAAAAGATAAATATGTACCAGAGATAAACTAAGTTATGTTTGGCAAATTTTCTGCCATCTCTCCAATGTAGGCAGCAATGCATATATGAAAGAAGGCATTTAAACTCTCTTCAGACCAGATTGTAGAATACAATGCTCAATACTTACTTAATTGAACCAAAGTACAGTCCCCTGCCTTGGACATTGTCTTAGGAAAAGCAGTACCTTTGTTCCATATGTATTTCTAAATAGACACATTCAGTCCATAATTATTCTACTATATGCAAAGTTAATTAAGCTAAAACTTCTACTTGTTCTTTATTATGAAGAACTATCTTATGGTAGTGATTTTAAATGCTACAATTTTTCCTCAAACTACAAATTCTTACAAAAGTCCTTTATTTCAGAGAAAATGTTATTCAGTCACAAAAAGGCCAGATAGAAGAGTTAGAGCACTTGGCTGAGATCCTGAAAACTCAGTTGAGGAGAAAAGAAAATGAAATTGAGTTATCTCTTCTTCAGCTTCGAGAACAGCAAGCCACAGATCAAAGGTATGCTAAAAACACAAATATCACTTTGATAAAATCAAAATTAATTTATCATTTAATATATTCATCTACTCTATTCAAAAATCCTATTTTCACTTAACCTCTTTTTTTTTTTAACAAAGGCCTGCTATAGAACTACTATCTGCTATTTTTCTTAACCTGCCTTCATTTTCAGCAGGTTCTAACCCTCAACTTTCTGACTTTATTTGTGGCATTTACCATGAAGTTAACAATATCTGATTTTAGCTATCAAAGGAAGTATGAGTCACAAAAATTCAGCAGTTGACATACTTGATATGTAAGTCTAGACTTTTTGAAGATTTTTTTTCCACCCCTAAAAGGGCAGTATGTTTATGGTTACAAATATTTAGAGTAGCAGTTTGTGATCCCAAAAACTTATACATGCTCCTGATTATCAAGTTTGTATTAAAATGTGTTGATCGTTATAGATTACAATGAGACTCATCAATAACTTCTTTGCCACCTATGCATTTTTGACATTCTATAAAGTACAGTCTTTTCATTCATATGAATTGTCTTTGAATTATCTTTTCATCTTTGTGTGTGTGTGTGTGTGTGTGTGTGTGCACGTGTGTGCACGCACATGTGCACGCATACCAGTCCTGAGGCTTGACCTCAAGGCCTGGGGTCTGTCCCTGAGCTTTTGTGCTCAAAGCTTATGTTCTGTCACTTGAACCACAGCTCCACTTGCAACTTTTTTGCTGGTTAATTGGAGATAAGACTCTCACAGACTTTCCTGCCCTAGCTGGCTTCAAACCATAATTCTCAGTTCTCAACCTACTGAGTAGCTAGGATTAGAAGCATGACCTACCAGCTTCTAACTAAAACAGAATATTTATATTTTAACAGTTTTATATTTGAAAGATTGAAAAACATCTAGTAATTTCGATTCCTAAAGAGTTATTTATAAAACTAAATTATATAGAGAAATCCTAGTATTTAATGACATATTATACCCTCATAAGTGAAGAGCAACAGAAATATGAATGTTTTTGAGAATTACATTTAAATTGGAGGATGTAATTGAAACCCTTAAACCAGCTTGAATGCCTAGTTATTAACCATGGTCCCCTAGGAAAAAGAACTGATTTTACACTATGCCTTCTTAGAAAACGAAGAAATGGTTTCTTGTCAGGAACAGTGCCTGAAGACAAACTTTGGCACTAAAGTGGTATTGTAGTACAATTATCAACAACCATACTTAACACATTATCTAGATTTAAAAATCCACATAAGCCAAACTCAAGCTTTGGGTCCATCCCTGTTAGCTTTTAGATACAAGCTATCAAGGACTCCTTTCCCTGCTATATTGCTCAAGTTCCTAGATTATATCCCAGATGGATATAATCATGTCGACCTACATTTTCAGTGTGAATTGAAGAGGAATCCAAAAGTTCTTCAGAGCTAGGTTAGAGCAGCAGCAGCAGAAATAGTCAGGAACATATGCTTTTCTACTATAAATATTGCCAGCAAGATGCATCATCATATACACATAGAAGAGTTTACCTTAAAATTCAAACTCAGGCCTTTCTCAGCAGCTATATTATTCACATACAAAAAAATATTGCTTTTAAAAACTTTTTTAAAATCAAAAATTAAAACCAGAAACAAAATTAGTACTATAGACAAAGGATCTTATATTGCAGAAGCCAAAGAAATAAATCAGTTGGTGTACCTACCTCACAGATTTTATAAAATTGATAATTTACATATTTGCTTAGAAGAAAAGATAAATAATAAATAGCATACTATTTCCTGAAATCGTTTTTTAAAACTTCAGTAACTTAAAATAAGGATTTTCTTATTTCTTTGTTGCTTTGTATGTCCCTCCCGCATGGTATAACCCCTGCTTTCACTGTATTTGAGGTTGGTATAATTTGTGGAGGGGAAGGGAAAAAACAAATTGTTTAAATAGGGATACAGGTGGATCCACTGCAACAATGAGATGTACAAGTCATTATGTTGAAAAACGAACTTTACAACTTTGGTGTGGGGGGGGCGGTTGGGTGGGGAGATGAGGGGAGGATGGAAAGGGATGGGAAGGGGAAACAAAGGAGGAGGCTACAATGCTTGATAAGAAATGTACTCATTATCTTGCCCATGTAATTGTAACCCCTCTGTACAATATTTTCACAATAAAAAAAAAGAAAATACAAACCAAAAAAATAAAATAAGGATTTTCAAGGCTTTTTAAATGTTTACATGTAACTCAAAATTTTGTGTAACACCAATTTCTTAAACAAATGAAAAACTATTGGAAAAAAATGTTGGAGAGAAAAATTTGGTATAACTTACTGTAGAGAAAAATCATAAAATGAAAAACATATTTTAAGTTCTCCTTCACGGATACATTATTTTAGATTTGAAATTCTAGAAGTCTGATCTGGATGTTGGACCCCTTGTTCGCAAACATGAACCTAACATAGTTGTAATCTTCAGAATGGCAGTGCTTGATATTTATGGCAGAGAGCCCTTTCATAGAATATTACAGAAACTCTCCATAGTATGTGTTTAATAGACCAGTTTGGTTTGGCATCAGCTTGACATAAACTTTTGGTTATCCAAATCCCTTAATTGCTTTGAAGTAAAAGCCCAGTGCTGCTCTTTTTTATTAAAATCATGTTTTTTCCTGTTGTTGTGGTCTATTTTGGAAGGCTTAGTTGTGATTTTTGCATATGTTCTACATAATGCCTCATTAGCAAAAAATCTTGTATCATTTACAAGTAGCCTGAATGTCTGTTGTTTTGAACAAAAATTCATATTAAAATTTAAACAATATAAAAATGCACATTTTCTGCTTATTAAAAAGGCTGTCTTAAATTAAGTGCAAAGCAGTAACCAGTGAACACATGTATATGAATGTTAAAATCAGAATGATTTTACCTTTTATTGACTTTTTCAACTCCAAAAATATTTATACTCTTAGCAATGTGTAATTAGTTTATAATTTAAAAAAATAGAGTGTTTACCTTCCTAATTAAAAATCATGTGTCTTATTGTTCCAGGGGAGGAAATTAAACCCATATATATTTCAGACACTGACTTTGCCTCTACTTTGGCAGACAGTGGACTATCAAACCTTAAAACCAAGGGGCTTTTGTAGCTATGCATTATAAGAAACAGCTTGCCCTTAGGAGCTCCCTCTGTCCCCTCTGCACAGACAGGATTACTTCCTAATACTCCATGTTCTCCTCTGTTTTTTTCATTTTGAAAAATAGTGAACACACAAAAATGTAGAAAGACTAGTATGGTGAGTACTCACATACTGTTCATCTTTTGGCATATCTGTATATGGCACAACAGCATTTTTCTTCATTCTGTAAGCTGTACACAAACCCTTTCTCCCCCTCCTCTTCTCTCTTTTATTCCCCTCTTCTCTTCTTTTTTCTCTCTTCTCTTTGCCTTCATCATTCTTCCCTCCTCCTTTCTTCTTTCCCATCTTTTCTTCCCTTTCTCCCACTTGAGAATTAGTTACACATATTACCTCACCCCTTATACCCTTGTGTCTTCAAGAAACTAAGACACCTCCTACATAACAGCTGTTCAAAACATTTAATAATGAACAACATAGTAGCATTGTCTCATACATGCTCTATATCCAAATTGTTTTTATAACTGTTCTTTTTTAGTAAATAGGCCTTGTCTTACTCTGTTTTCTTTGATTTGGGCTCCAATTGAAGGTCATGTGTCTCATTTGTCATGTCTTTCTTCTTCTTTTTTTTTTTTTTTTTGGTCAGTGGTGAGGGTTGAATTCTGGGCCTGAGTTCTTCAGCTCAAGGCTAGCACTCTACCACTTGAGCCACAGCACCACTTCCAATTTTCTGGTGGTTTATTGGAGATAAGAGTATCATGGACTTTCCTTCCCCAGGCTGGCTTTTGAATCATGATCCTCAGATCTTAGCCTCCTGAGTAGCTAGGGTTACCAGTGCCCGGCAATTTGTCATGTCTTTTAAGTTTCCTTTATTCTAGAGTAAGTCCCCCTCTTTTCTAGCCCATTGAGAGTTGTTTGCAGATGCCCCTCCATTTGGACTTGCTGATTGCCCAGCCTCATAATTTAGAGAGCACATCTGGTTTTCTGATGAAAGTGATAATTGGGCCAGGGATAACTATGCAAGCTTTATTATCCAGGGGGATGATCTGGCATTTCTTTAAAAATATATTCACCAAAGTTTCACTGTTGTTTTGAATAGCTTAGAAAATTGCTCTGTGACAGCTGTTGTACCCTTGTGTTTTCATTATTAGTATATTTTTTTAAGAAACTCCTGTCTCAATGTCCTAAATAGCATTTTTTGAGATAGTAGCTTTAAATTTTTTTACCAACATTTTATATAAACCACAAAAATTATCATTTAATAGTAACTAGTATATTAGCATATAATGACACTGGAGGGAAAGTTAAAACTAAGGAACATCTTAAAAGACAAAAGCAAGTTAAAAAGAATGGGAAGATTTAGCTCTTAAAAGTAGATTCAGATGAAAAAAAAAAAAAAAAAAAAAAAAAAAAGTAGATTCAGATGTTGTCTCCATCACTTAAGGACCCTGACCAACTTCTTTACTTCTCTAAGCCTCAGCTACCTGAACTGTGAAATGAATAAATTGACACGGGTGAGTAGTTTTCTACTCTGTTAACAACTCATTTTCTTCTTTAGGTTGTTTTCAGCCCAACCCTTATTTAGTGACCCTAAAACTATTACTTACTAAGATTCTGTCCATTATATCTTTTAAGAATTTGACCAAACATTTCCCAGAGTCTCAAGACCTAGCTTCTGTGATACAGATAAGTATTAAATATTTAGCTGGTTGCTGGCCATTGCAAAAACCTCAGTTCAAATACCAGTACTAGCAAGGAAAAAAAAACCCTAAATGATGATAAATATTATGACACACTAGTCTCAAAAAATCAAGAGACTTCTTTTAGCTTTTGTAATCCTTGTTCTAATAAAGATTGAAATGTTGTTGGGGCTCGGGGAGGGAACTTAGAGTGACTAGGGAATGAAATATATGAAACTTTCAGCTGAGCAGTGATTTTTGCTTCTTAAGCTTTCATATTAGACTATACAGAGCTCCACTGAAAGTTTTGCCTTCATGTATCTAGGGTTTTAAGTTTCTGGATTTATTATGGCACCCAGTAGCAAAACTGGAGTCAAGTGTTTTCAAGGCTTCCATTAGAAATTCTTTTTCAGAGTTTATTGCTTGACTGTTTCAAATTATATGAGAGAAACTTGGCACACAGGTTTTTGAGCTGGATTACTTTTTTCAACATGAAATCTAATTTATTTTAGTTTGTTTTTAATCTAGAGATGGGCCAACAGTCCTTCTCATAGTTTTTAGAAGACTCCGTGATAATTTTAAATCATGTCTGTAAAAAGAGAGCACAGAAAAGTGCATTTTCCAACTTAATCACTTATGATTTTGTCCAAAATCCTATAAAAAACTTAAGAATTTTTACAAAACAATTAGTATGCTTAATATCTGTTTGCAAATTACTTCACCATGTGTAATATAGCACATATTGGTGCATGACTGTCAGAGCTCATTGGAATGTTTTATCATGCAGTGCTCTTTCTTTTAGATTGTCAGTATCTTAAAGATTGGGTGTTCCATCATAGTATGTAGAAGAGGGCAGAATTAAATGTGTTATGGAAGTCAATTAAAATATTGCTAACAAAATTAGCTTTACATCTCTTCTTCAAAAGAGACCAACCTAAGGCCTGCCTCCATGGACATCAGGGCCCAGGACTGTCTACTCAGCAACACCTATAACTCCCTATTGCTTCTGTTATCTTTCTCACACTCTTCGTTATCTTTTTGTGACTTACCTCTTTCTTTTCTTTTTTTTTTTTTTGGGGGTCCAGTCGTGGGGCCTGAACTCTGGGCCTGGGCGCTGTCCCTCAGCTCTTCAGCTCAAGGCTAGCGCTCTACCACTTGAGCCACAGTGCCACTTCCGGCTTTTTTCTTTTTGCTTATGTGGTGCTGAGGAATCAAACCCAGGGCCTCAGGCATGCAAGGCAAACACTCTACCACTGAGCCACCTTCCCAGCCCCCTACCTCTTTCTTTTCTATCCTTCATCCTTATTCGATTACCAAATTTGATCTTTGTGAAAATTAAGAGTTCATTATCAAGTGTGAAGTGATCTTATTATACCTTCTTATAAACCATATTACAATTACCACATTGCTGACTTTGACTTTATATCTCTGACCATTACTTTTAGCTCTGTAAATTATCCTTATCTTCTCATCTTTTCTCAAATAACATGCAGTAACTATCATGTGAAATGTCCATCAAAGTAATACTGAAAAATAATTTTAGGTTTCACTTTGTCTCAAAATAAGTATACTCTGGAAAATTGACTTTTTATTTTAAGGTACCATATAATTATTGCTACTTTCTAAATACTGTTTATGTTATATTTGTGTCTACTGTTGGGCATTATTAATTTAATTTTGTCATTATTACAAAAAATGGAAGCTTCAGAGGGTTAAGGAAAATGTTCGAAAAGCATCCACAATTAAGCCACTGAAATCTTACTTTCCTTCGCCTTTGAAAGAAAATTCACACGTAAAACCTATTTCTCTCTATGGCTGAATTATAGGATTTGCTTGTTACTAACACTAAGCTATAGTTGCTTTAAAAATATATTCGATTTTCCCTGAAAATACCAAGCAAATACTGTGTTTGAAAACACAGAAACATTGCCTACCACTGAACCCCTACTACTGAAAAAAGAAAAGAAAAAACAGATATGACAAAATATTTTAAATTATTTGAATCACATTCTCTCTTTGCATAAGTGTCACTCATTATTGAGTGGACACAGTAATTCTAAAGAACACAATAAGTTATATTTTGGCTTCAAACATTTTCTATATTTAGGATGAAAACAATGTAAATATTTTATTTAAAATACATTTTTCTCTTCATATTACATTTATTCATAAATATACTGAGGGAAAGAACAATGAGTTTATTGTCGTATGTGTGTTCAGAACTGCTAGATAACATGTTTTAGACACATAATTATTTTAACATTGTGTTAAGACTGCACCCTGGGCAAAATCCAAGTTCTTGGACTTGTTTATCTTCTCTATGAGGACAACTAACTGTCCAATGCCAAAATACAATGAACTTTCAAATATCAAAGAGGAAAAGTAAGTATTTCAAGTCCTCAGCTGGTTTACAGATGTGTAAGCTTTGTAGTCCATTTGCTGGTTCCAGTAGGGCATTGTGACAATTTTTCCAATATGTGTACATGAGATAAGTTTTGGAAGTAAAAACCTAATTTTAAATACCAAAATAATTTTCTGAATTTTAATGTTTGCATTTATTTTTCTTGAAATGAATGAACTCTTAAAAATCAAGCTTTACAGCTCTAAAAATGTATCTGAATGTAAACCATTAAAGACATTTTTTTTGTCGAGAAAATAAATGCCTTTTGAAAACAGGTATTCATTTAGATCTATGATTAACCTTTAACAAGATCTTCCTGTTAAATTCTACATGTGCTTTAATCTCAGTAGGAAAAATAGAAAATAGTATTGCAGCATATAGGATTTCTATATACCCTGTGGACATCAAATAATCTCTTACAGCTAAAGGCACATCTGCAACATATTTGAATGCCAGCTTTGGGCATTATTACTATAAAATGCTAAGTCACTTTTTTTGGAAATATTTTGAAAAGTTTAAACTCCAAGAGGAAACTCCAATAAATGGTAATCTTATGATACCATTTTGCTTCAAGGGAATGGTAGGGAGATAAATGGCTATATTGCGTATTTTCTTTTAGGGAAAAGTAGCATTCATGCTTGTCCTCCAAATAAATGTCAAGTGTAGTGGTGAATCATTGCTATGCTAAAAACTGATGTCTTTTCATGCCATCATTCAGGTTATTCTACAATGACTTTAAATCCATACTATTATTTGCTGTAGAAATAATACTATCAGATTAGGTGGTTCTGCTCACATACAACCTGTTTATACAAGTTTAAGAATGATTATTGGTTGGTTTTTAAATAATAAATGTCTTACATTTATAATAATCTGAAAACCTTAGTGACTGAGAAGCAAGTGTATAAATATTTTGCAAGTAACATTAATTGACAAGTTGTGATGCTACCATAGGTTTTTTTTTTTTCTTTTAACTTGAATTTTTTTATGTCTATTTCTTAAATGC